>NC_056725.1:401392007-401497007 GCF_019279795.1 Protopterus annectens
GTGAGCAGGTCAGAAACCACCACGCAGACCTGAAGAGACACAAGAAGGATCAATTGGACCAGTGGATCCAGGAGGCCCATGGGATGGAAAATGCCCCACTACTGAGTAAGTAGCCATGGAATTAAGTATGTAAGAATTGCTATTCTAGTCTATACTATGGATAGGTATGTCTCAATAGCACTTAATTTACTTCACAGCTGCAGGTGTCCATGCTGCGAACCAGCAAGCCTATTTAGATAGGCTGCTAAGGCTGCACCACCAGGCAGGTTATTAATTATTCTGCATGTACTGTTATATAAAATAAATGAGAGAGCCTCTAGAAAAGTGTTTTAAGTCTTTAATAAAGGTATAATTCCTGTGGTGTATCTGTGTCATTTTCTTTGAAATGTTGTTGTACTCTTGCATTATAGAAATAGTACTGTTGTATTAAGCACTGTTAACCCACACTTGGGTAGGCCCATATAAAGTGGATGAAGGGAGTTCCAGTAGCTTTTAAGCATATTTACAGTCCTCAACTGTTGGTTCATGCCCAGCATGTACAGGTTAATCTGACACATGAGTAGCTTGGTATTGTGTTCCCCAGAAATGTCAGTGTGCTGCCAGAAATGTAGGGAGCTGTTAACATATAACTGATAATTTCACCTGAACATATCTAGATAATTACAGGAAAAGTAGAGCTGTCAGTGTACCATCTCAGCAGTAGTGTGTCTGAGCAACTCACAAAATATGTAGCAGTAGCATCTGCATCCCGGACAGTTTGTATGTCAGATACAGCTCATGTATATAAAGATCTAGCAAAACCCATTTCACAATTTAAGGACAATTGGATAATGTAATAATAAATGTAGGGGACATATAACTGCAGTAAAAAGGAATGTAGTGTAAACTAGAAGGGTATATAAGTTGTTAATGGAGCTATCTTTTTCCACCCTACTGTATGTGCATAAAAAATGCAATTCCACACCTCAATGAGTATGTCTAATCTCAAAACATTTGTTGGGACATATGTCCTACTGGTTTATAAATATCTGTATTTATTTTGATGCATGTGCCCTGTTCAGATACCACAATATTGGTGGCCTGTTGCCATCAATTAAACCTGCATGCTGTTGTAGTGTCCACTGTTGTTCTATATATGCATGTGTCATGCTTGCTGTTCAGCTGTTAGAACTCTGGTGTGTTGGGTTAACGGGAATACTTCTACATGCTGTTATAACTAATTGGGAATGCTGCTGACTGTTACTAACCCATATTTTCATTAAATCCTCCAAAACATAGAACATATGGGAAGGCCGGTCCCAGCGGACCCACCTGTCCTACCTCAGCTGGCGATGGCACCTGGCACCAGCAGGTCCGGTGTCCAGCCTGGGACCTCCTCCTCCATTGGCCCTGTGCCACCTTCAGGTGGAAGTGCTGCAGGGGATGGGGCTCGTCCCCCATGCAATCGTGGGTGGAGGAGAGCCACCTATCACCCTCCGAATGGTCCGGGCTGTGGTGCATAGAGAGATCGAGCATTCTGTCACTGATCCTTTACACCAGCTTGAGGCTCGAGTGGCACGACTCATGTGTGAGCTTGCCCCTCTTATGCAGCCCCCAGCACAGCCACCCTCTGGGCTGTGAAGGTGCAGTGGTGACTGCCCATAGTTGGGGATCTCAGTTCCACTGTTGCCATCTGTGGGCTCATGGGCTTGCGATTTCCAAACATTCTTCCCCATCAATGATGTTCACCCACCACATGTGTCATATTCTGCCCCTGTATGTGTCTTGTTTGTCTTATCTGTTTACCTCACCAACCTACCTTCCCCTACCCCACATTCCACTCTCACCTGAAAAAAAAAAAAAAAAAAAAAAAAAAAAAAAAGGGCAATCTGCTCCCAAAAAAAAAAATACGCCCCATACATAGCTACCCATTTTGCACACATGTCTGCAGGAGACACATAAAATGTAATTTAATTGGCAGTACAACATACTATGTTGTCCTCACCCCTCTCTCAGGGGTGGAAGGTTTCATATTTCCCTCCATATTTATTGCATATGCACAGCTGTTGCTGTTAAAGAAATGGGCAGCTATGGACCTTCCCTACACCCGTCCTGCACATCCCAAGCTGTTTTCCCTACTGTCTTTCCCTCTTTGTGCCCCTTTTTCACCACTTTCCTATCTCCCCATTTTCTTTTCTTTCAAAGAAATGAGCACGGGGGTGAGCGGGAGTAAGCACTTTTAAGCAGTAGTTAGTGGGTTTGCACCAGTGTGCGCTTCTGTGCCCTTAGCTAAGCATTGCTAAGCATCACGCAAACCCGTGCAAACCCGCTTACAACTGCTTAACCGTGCCTTAGTCACTCTGTATGTGAGGGCCCATGTTCTGCTCAGCAGCAAAATAAAACACCTCTATCAGTCTTGAACCCAGTACCTTGTACACACTACACTGCTTGAAGTACCACTAAGCCACGGTATATATACAACAAGTTGGTGCTGAAATAAATATATCATGCATCAGAGTGACTGAATGTAAAGGAAAAATAGGAATGCCATAACACACAACTTGTTCTGTAGATCTTTACCAGCAGTTGTTGTGGAATTGCATTACATGACTGTGATAAGAGAAGCAGCCATTCTAGCAGGAAATAATGTTATAGCAGCACTTTACAACCCCCACACAGTATCATAGCAGGACAAACACTGGCATACCTGATTAAGGCAGAGTCCATACCTCCCAACTGTGCCTAATTTTCTGGGATGTTCCTGATTTTAAAACAAATTTTAGCTGTGTTCCACTGAATCCCTCTGAAAACTACTGACGTTGGCCAGAAAGGTGGTGAATTACACTTTATGAATAATGACAATAAGTAAGAGTTAGACACTGCTTGTACTTCAGAAAAGGTGTATTAATCCATATGCTCTGGTTATCTCAAAGTCTCAACTTAATGGCAATAATATTTTAAAGGTGTACCTCACTTTTACCTATTTTTCCCTAGGTCTGTTCAAATATGTACCTGAGTGTTTGAGAGGCCTGCCAGTGGCAGAAACACACAGGCATATCAGCGTTTCTGCTGTTACACACTGTGCAAATAGCTTTGGAAGGAGTTCCAGAAGCATACCCTTATGTAGGAGTACAACACTGAAATACCAAAGGATGTAGCCATGTACTAGTAGCAACCAACTGTAACAATGCCATTGTTCCAGTGCTGAAAAGATCGGTACGGTGCACAGACAAAGAATAACAGGCTAACCTCTGGCTACCATGTGGATAGGTCCACAGTTGGGAGCTATGCAGACAGACCACTTGCCTTGATAAACTAACAGGTACACAGCAACCCTTTAAGTCCAGCAAGAGAAAATTTGCACAATAATACATAATGCTCTCTGTACTTCTGCACCCCTACCCAAATGTAGAATATACCTGTGTGTTCAGGGTTTACCAAGGATGTAGGTAGGCATACTCAGTACTGAAATTTGTCCAGTTTTCTTGAGCAGCCTGTAGGCAAATGTCAACACTAAAAAAGCACTGTTCAGAAGTGAGTAAATTAATATTCACAGTATAGCAGTTCACAAACAATTCATGTGCCACAGGAATTTCTCAATAACTAGTTTTTTATGGCAGTTAATTGTACAATTAGTAAAGAAAGTACATACTCCCATGTATCTTGGGTTAGCATTTTGAGGGGTGAGTAATATTCTACACTGACAAGTGTGTATTGGAAGCAGCAACATTCAGGTCTGAGTACAACATTTAAATAACTTGCTTCACCTCTGGCTTCAGATATAAAAACTATACCAACCTTTTGCCTTAAACAATGATGTCCACAGCAAACAAGCATGATCCCATCTTGGAAAGCTGAAAGGGCCACACCTACCTGAGTTAGCAATTTATAGCGTTGGGTTGTTATGACAGTGATTACTGCAATTACCACACAGCAGGCTGCATGCAATTAGCAAATGGTGGCCACCAATTGGTGCAGAGGCCATCACATGCACATAAGCAGATACCTATAAAAGCAGACTGTAATTGCTGCCACCAAACTCAATCACTCTATTGCAGAGACTTACAGAGAGAGATAGAGATAGAGAGAGAGAGTGAAAAGCAAAAGGAAAAAGAAAAGGAAATAATACAAACTCATACAAAGGAGAGGTATGTAACAGATATGTATTTACTGGCATGTAGTAGATGTTTTTGAAGAGTAGTCTACATAATGTGAACCATTCATATGTGGCAGCAGTACGTATCTATGCACAGATGTCCTGCTTAACTACTGCCATGGACAATTCAGTGTGTACCTGTGGGCAGTGGGAAATAACTGTGAAATGTGTAACTCAGCATTAAATGTTAAACATCTGATCCATGTTATCTGTGCTCTGTACAGTAGTGTGGCCAATGGCTGTTTGGGGGATTAGCCCAAACATTTATATAAACATGGGTGTGACAGAGTAACACATGCATGATAGTCATATTAAAGTGTAGCTTAGCATTGGCAACTGTTGTACCAGGCTAGTATGCTAAACTAGCATTTGGAGCTATATATATCCCCTCTAATGTTACTGTGTGTTCACATGTGACACCTGTTCATGTTGCAGCAAGGCCCAACAGTTCAGCTGTGAGGTCCAGGGACTTACAACAGTGTGGACCTTGTGTGTGTATGGCACACACGTACGGAGATATATATATCTATATATATATATATATATATATATATATATATATATATATATATATGTGTGTGTGTGTGTGTCATATATATTAACATCTGTATATGTGCATAGAGCAAGGGACATATTGCACTTGTTTGTGAAGGGTGGACATACATATGTTGGTGAACGTTGTTATGTACATATTTGTATGTAGGTTTTAGTGTGTGACAAACAAGACAGCATACAGTGCTGGTATATGACAAGTGGTGGCTAAACACTGTGGGTGTTTTGTTCAGTTTGCAATGTTGCAGCCAGTGAGGCCTGCTAAAGCTACCTGGGCTGTGAACACTTTCAATGCATTTCTCACAAGACTCTGTGATATTATTACATTACTGTATACCTCACATCCTTTGTATAATTGATATTCCCACCATGAAAGGTGGACTGTATATGTGCCTATATGTATATGTACACCAATGGATGTGTATATGTATATATATATATATATATATATATATATATATATATATATATATATATATATATATATATATATATACACACACACACACACAGAGAGAGTCATATATACTCATACACACCCACATCTACTTGTTGCAATATATTCTATGTAAAGTTGACTGGGTGTGATGGCCAATGTGTTGGTGAATATGTCAAAGATGTGTATTTGTGGGATAGCTTAGTGGAAAACTGTTTCTGTCATGGTATTTTGGGTCCTTGCTTTGATCCCAGCAAAAGCTGTGTATGCTGTTGCTAGGCAGATAAAGCACTATGGGATACAGTCTGATGTAGTCCCTTGGTGTTAACTGGGGTATGTCATTGTAGGCTAAAGCACTACATGTATGCTTTTTGATTGGTACTGATGTTGAATCCAAATCCTGTATGTACTGTAGTACTACATGAAGCACAGGGCCTAAACAGCAAAGTATGGTGTATGTCCACATTGCTTGGAACCACTGTTTTGTGTGGTCCCTGTAGTCATCACAGATTACATTCCACAAGCTTAAGTTTTTGTAAGTACTGACACACAGTACTGCATGGTACACACGTAAAGCTTATCTGCGTTGCCATACCTTTGTGTCTTGTATTTATTACTGATGTGTGTGTGGGTTTGCCTGTAACATGTCCTCTGTCATATGTGTATTACAACATATAACTGCGTATCTAGCAACATTTATAGTTTACTACAGCAGTATGGCACCTATATTCACAATTGTGCACATATTTTGGCCACGGGTTTGCCATCAACAAATTGTGTGGTATAATGGTAATACAGTAACTGGACCTTATAAACATTGTGATGGATAAAATATTTCTTTATGCATTGGCTTGATCTATATCTGCTGTGGCTAGGTGGTGCATTGTGTTGCATACAGTGTGCCAGGTACTCGTGTATAGTATTATATAGTGATTTTATTTTGTTGCTGTGCAGAACATGGTTTATTATATAGAGCATGCCAGGCACTTTCAAGCAGTTGTGGGGTAAGCACTGATAAGTGGTAGTGAAAGTGTTTAATCTCAGTCAGCTACTAGGTTGCTATATATGGCAGTTCAGTGATATCTGTACTGTATAACATTAAATGTGCCATATGACTTGGTCATACATATCTTTTCTTTATGTCTTCCAGGGATCGTGGCACACCATAGAAATCCTAGCTACAGTAGTGCTGCAGATGAGATTCTTACCAGTTGTATGATTCAGCACTACAGCCTACTATTCTCCAGAACCAGCCAAGACCAGCAGGAGTGTACTGCAATATGACAAGATGTTGTCCGGAGGCTAAACGAGGTAGGCCTGCATAACCAGACATACTGCTCAACGCCAGAAGTCTAAACCTCAAGATGCACGCCCTCAAAGCCCTCCTCAGTATGGAGAACATCGATGTCTGTGCTGTGACTGAAACCTGGTTCAAGGCTCCTGAGAGCACCCCAGCAGTATCAGGTTATACCTCATATCATGCGTTCTGGCCCCAAAATCCGGACCGAACCACAAAAGGAGGAGGAGTATCCATATTCATAAAGGATACCCACACCTCCAGGTTAGTGGCAACGCACGAAGCATCAGAGACCATCCATGTGCAATTAACCATAGGTAAAACTGCCCTACAGTTTGTAACATGCAACAGACCACCTTCTCAAATTCAGGAAACCCACACAGCCTTCCTGAAGACACTGGAGAGTATGAATGTCTCTCCAAACACCATCATATTGGGTGACTTCAACTACCCAAACATAGACTCGGAACATTACTCAAGCCCCAACACCCTAGCCCAAAGGTTCCTTGAGTTCATAAACTCAAATGCTATGGAACAACTAGTCACCATTCCCACAAGAGGAGAAAATATACTTGACCTGATCATCACAAACATGGGGACAAAATGCTCCACACTGGAAGTATATCCCTCATTGGTGAGATCAGACCATAAACTAATCTCACTGGAGATCCACATCCCGCCCCCACCCCCAGCGAAAAAGACCACAGTGAAGAACTTCTCAAAAGCAAACTTCACACTTCTTAAGACTGGAGTGGTATCCTTCAAGGCCCCCGAGCCAGTGGAAACCACAACCCACGCTGCTGAAACACTTACAAATGCCTTCTACGAGCACCTCCAGGAATGTATGGATCAAGCAATCCCTAATAAAATCAAGACCCTTTCCACCAAAGGCAGGCGCCCGGTCTGGTGGACTCCAGCCATAAACAAACTCTACAACAAGAGGAGAAAGCTACTACATGACAGAGCAAAATCCCTAAATGGGAAGGCATCTCTGATCAATACTAGCAAAAAACTACGATCACTCATAAAATCATCCAAGGCCAACTTTGAGAGAAAAATCGCTAATGACACAAAAGACAATCATAAAGCCTTCTTTAGCTATGTTAGAAACCTGGGTGGAAACTCCCAGATATGCTCAGAATTAGTCCAAAATGATAAAAAAATCACTGAACCCACAGACATTGCCAACATACTGGCAGACAGGTTCAGTACAAATTTCTCCCCTCCCTCCCCAAAAGGAGAAATATCTATCCCACCAGAGTCTAGCCTCCCAAACATCTCAGATGCCCAGGTGAGAGCTGCTCTCTCTAAAGCAAAAAACACAGCATCAATGGGACCGGACGGTGTCCCCAGCTGTGTGCTACATGAACTCAATGAGGAACTAAACCCACACATAAGGCTGCTGTTTAATCTTAGCCTTACTACAGGATACGTACCCAAAGAATGGCATACGGCAACTGTGGTCCCACTCCACAAAGGCAGTGCTTCTACGGACTCTGGAAATTACTGCCCCATAAGCTTGATGAGCCTTGTCTGCAAATCTATGGAGAGGATCATAATGGAACTCATAAATAAAGACATTGGGGACCTACAGACACTGGATCCTACCCAATTTGGCTTTGTCAAGGGCAGATCCTGCCTCTTGAACTTGGTCGACTTTTTCGAAACAGTCACTAAGGCCATTGATGAGGGTAAGGCAGTTCACACAGCCTACCTTGACCTAGCAAAAGCGTTCGACACAATACCCCACTCGGGCATCATAGAAAAGCTCACCAGCTTAGATGTAAACCCATATGTCACAAGATGGGTTGCAAACTGGCTCAAGGACAGAACACACAGGGTTAGAGTTGCTGGTGCCATGTCAGACTCTAAGCCGGTCACGAGCGGTGTCCCACAGGGCTCAGTCCTGGGCCCCCTCTTGTTTGGCATTTATTTTTCTGAAGTGCAGGCAAACATAGGGGGGTTGTGGCTGACAAAATTTGCAGATGACTGCAAACTGGGCACCATAATTGACACTCCATCAGACACAGACATCCTCCAGAAAGGTCTCATAGAAATGGATAACTGGTGCCAGAGCCATGGCCTTAAGCTAAATGCCAAAAAATGTATAGTCATACCCTTTGAGAAAAACAAGGTAACCCCTAATTACCACATAGGTGGTAATCCATTAAACACGGAAGAAGTTATCAGGGTCCTGGGGACCCAAGTTGACAGTAACCTCACTTTTGACACTCACATTGCCAAAGTGGTTAGGAAGACCTTCTACATTGCCCACCTGATCATGAAGGGATTCACATCCAGATCAGGAGAGGTCATTGTACCCCTGTACTCTTCACTTATCAGACCAATGATTGAGTACAACGCCCCATTCGGAATGTACCTTACCCGACACCTGCAGCAGTTGGAAACACCCCAAAAGTTCCTCACCAAAAGGATAAAGGGGCTCAAACATATGTCATACGATGCCTGACTGAAGAAACTCCAGCTCTATTCAGTCGCATACCGTCTGCTCAGAGGTGATCTGTGCCTGACATACAAGGCCATGTCCAACCCGGAATTAATGGACATGCTCCACCTCAAAAAATCCAAATCCACCAGAGCCATGAGAGCAAGAGACTTAAACCTCAACATGGATATAAATAGGACGTGCTGGAGGGACAGATTCATCACCCAGAGACTCCCTACACTGTGGAACAGAATCCCAGTCCAAGTGAGGCAGAGCCCCTCACTGACTCTGTTCAAGAGAAATCTTGATGAGTGGATGGGAGATCGTAGGTTTACCCCGGGAATCATCTCTGTATCACTGCTGGACAGAGGCACAGCAAACTAATGGGTATAGTATTCTCATCCTAAGGGGTGGTGAAAGCCACACACACTCTGGCTAGGCTTATAAATGCCCTAGGGCAGATAGCCTAGTATGAACCTATGAACCTAGATGAGCAGGTACACCAGCACTGCAGTGATCTACTTAGACATGTCCGTCAGTGTGCTTTTGATGTATGGAGACAACACCTTGCAACAGGTGGTGGGGTTAACATCCACCCCCCCCCCTCAGCAGAGTGGAGGAGCTGCTCCTGAGCCTGGTGGCACCTGCCCAACAACAACAGCAGCAGACATTTACCATGATTGAGGTTGGAGCCACCCAGCAAGAACACATGGAACATGCAGATAACATGACATATCTGTAGACTACTGTTACCTCTATCAGTAGATCATACATATGTGAGATGTGTACTGTGTAGTTAGAAGATGTGGAGCCTGTTGTTGTGCAATACTGATCATTTGGAACATAATCTGTAGGCCTGTGAATGTAAACTGCTCTACTGTAAGATTGCAAACCCACAGTAGCAATGCCACAGTTGTCGCCACTGACAAACTGTCTCATATCTATGTAGGTCCCTCTGGTGTGACAGCAAGGCAGGGGACAGATGCTGGAAAGTGTGTTTTACATTTATTATTGCAAATAAAAAGTGCATGTCATAGTTAAGGTGTAGGCTATGTACACATGTAACACACCTACCCATAATGCATGCTGTACATGTTTGCTGTGAGACCACGCACATCTCACCAATGTGATTAGCTGCCTCAAACACATGCAATACACAGATCATCTCAAACAAATGTGGCTACACTGTAGTGACCATTGGATAGGCAGAGTTAATACACAACATGCACATAACATACACAACTATGTCATACAGAGAACATGTTAACATGCTACACATGAAGGATTCACATACCCTCTGTAAAGTCACACTCCAGTATCCCAAATGTCATCCACACAGCACACATAATATACCTGAGGGGTAGAGGCCTATCATGGGGCAGTGAAACACTCTGCAACACACAACACATTCATGTTAGGGAATGGTCCTTATTGGCCTCCTTACAAACCCATGTAACAACTGGTTTTGAAATGGTGAATGTAGCCATGGTAGTGCAGTTCAGGTACAGCATGATAGGTGCTGGTTTGGGACACATTTGTAGCCTTGGATGACCACATGATGCTTCATGATGATGGCTTATGGTACTATACCCCATCCAGTTATTGTAACCACAGTACTACACATAGCTTTCATTGCTATACACCTCAATGTTGTGTGTGTGCAAACATATGCACCTGTAAACAATATGCATACCAATCACCATTTGCACACATATATGTCTTGTGATGCTATTGAGTGGCTAGGTCATATAACACACACTGGGTATGTGTTATGTTTAAATTTGCAGTTGTGTTTTAGCATGCCATGTCATGGATGACACTGGCATGTCCACAATATGATCTACACTCACCATAACTACTGTACATTGGGTATGTGGACCAATGGTATTCCATCAGTTATACATGCAACATTGATCTTGTGAGTATACACATCATGCATGAGCTAAAACTGTGTCCACAATTATTTGCTAAAGACACAGAGGCTCTAATCAGAATTGGATATCTATGTGACACACAGATACACATCCAGCCATGGTATGTAGACCTGTGAATAATGGTGCACAGTACATTACAGAGTTTTGAATACTTGCACAACAATGTTGTGTCCATGTATGCATTGCGTTCAAGGGGGAGGCCAATCACCAAACAACGAAACACATGCTTCAAAGCCATGTATACTGTTAGTAACAAAGACTGTCTACACTTGCACTGCATGCTGTTGAGCAACACATGTCCTGCATGCTGACATGTGTAATATGACTGTTTTGCTTGTGATACTGTACCCCACCATCAACTGCTATTGAGTATGTTCTGAGATTGCTGGTGGTGGTGTGTGTGTGTGTGTGTGTGTGTGTGTGTGTGTGTGTGTGTGTGTGTGTGTGTGTGTGTGTGTCTGTCTGCTTTAGTGAGGAGTGTATTTATGGGTGTACATGTGTGCATGTGTGCATGTGCATGTGGTCTGACATCATGTACAGGTCTTAAAGTGTGTTCCCTGTTTTCCTCTCACAGGTGCTGAGGTGGGGCTGGTTCAGTGCAGCAGGGAACCTAATGTCACTGACACAGATAGTGATAATAAGGATAAGTGTGTTGAGGCACAGGCAGGTTTGTCAGGGTTTGTTGTTGGGCCACCAATTGACAGTACACAAGTCTCCACCCCATCCATACACACAGTCATACTGCCTGTACATCCATCATCACCAATGCCCTTAGCAGAGGGACAGTGTACAGTCGGCACTGGCCAGGACAGTGTGGTATCTATGGCACATGCATCAGGACACAGCAGCCACAGCCAGATGTCTGAAACGGTATCACATAGGCAGATGACCAGGGGTTCTCGTTAGAGCATTGCTGGTCATCATGCCCCTGGCAGATGTGCCACAACTCTTACAACCACATGCATGTTCCAGGCTGTCATGGAGGCACAGGCACGTATGGAGTGGTACACCAGACAGGGACTAAGGGCACAGAGGGCTCATAACACCTCTGTAAATGACAGTATCCGTGACCTAGCAGGTGCCATACATAATTACACTGAGGTCATTGATAGACATTGGGGTGAGACATTAGCTGTCCTCCACAATGTCATGTCCATGTGTCAGGACAGTGAGGGATGGTTGAGACATAGACATGGACGTATGCCAGCAACATCATCAGCTGGCAGTCACCGTGGATGTCAGTCAAGTCATATCCACTCCCGTAGTGCTAGTACCAGCCCCAGCAATGTTGGGGGGGCTGTCCATAGGCCGTCCTAGAAGACCACGTGCAAGTGGCTCTGGCCAGTCCTAGCAGGGACCTGGATCCAGTGGACATATGTCAACCTCTGAGGATAGTACCCAGTCTGCATTAGTACCTGATACTGTCTGTAGCACCCCTGTCAGGCACAGGTCCCGTATCCATGGCCAGAGATGGTGATCTGTAAAGCCTGCCAGGTACAGTCTGTAGCTGTCCCACAAATCCCCGTATATGGCAGCCACATGGTGGAACTGTGTGCATGCAGACACTCACACATAAACCAGACACCTAGGGCAAACACATACCCGCACGCATTACATCCACATTGGCCCATAACAGTGCTCTTGGCCCTCACACACACATGTCGATTGTATGGCTCAATGTAGGCCTCTGGCAAACCAACAACACACCCTGTGCATATGATGAAACATGTGCCACCTCCTGTCATCTGTAACATTGATGCAGGAACAAGCTAACATGGTGCTGATGCACAGGGTGACTTTATTACAGTATAGCAATGTTTTAATGTGTAGCATGTTGTCAGCAGTAAAGTGTAATGATATCTCTGAAGGTGTAGCTGAGCAGGCATGATGCATTGAAGCTATTATTATCAATGTAGTATTGTTTACACCAGTGTTTATTCCAATTGTGTATTGTCTGCCCATGTGCCACTTGGCTGATGTGTGTAGTTTTATCAGCATGTGTTATAGAGTGGACAGTAAGTGTGGGATGTGTGCAGCACGGATTTGCAGGTGTACATTTGTGAACATGGTTGAAGTGCACTGTCTGCATGTACGTACATATTGGACACATGGGCAGGGTGACATGCCCTGTATTAGACAGTGTTAACACTCTATAGTTTCTATTGGTGACCAGTATGCATTGTACTACACACATTTTGGAACGTGAGTATACGTGTGTGTATAACATGGTTTGTCACTGTGCTGTGGGTGATACTGTTGTTACTATCTGTCATTGGTTTACATTCTGGTAGTATACATAACCTCAACAGCCTGCCCATAAACAATTGTTAGATGATGGCTTGACAACTGACACACAGATGTAGGACACACAGTAACATTTGCAGCCTTCAAGTACTATTCAATGCCAGTAACAAGTGGTATTCACCTGCACTCAGTCCTGGGACCACTCCTGTTTGGCATATAGCTTCTTAGGTACAAGCAAACACAGTAGGGATATGTCTGGCCACGTTTGACAATGCATACTGTGGGCTATAATGCATTCTCCAGATGACACACACATCCTCCAAAAGGGTATCATACAGACAGATACCTGGTGTCAAACCCAGGCTGTAAAGCTATAAGCCAAATAAAGCATAGTCATCCACTTTTACAAAACATAGTATCCCCAGAGTACCACATAGGTAGTAGCCCCCAAAATGTGGAACAGGTACCGATGTATACATAGAGCCATGTGTTAAGTCATCTCTCCTTTGATAATCACATTTCCAAAGGGTTTTGGGAATCCCTCTGTGGATCACATAAGCAATAAGGGGTCTGCATGCATATCCACAAAGGTTGTTGCACACCTATAATAAATAGCCATCTTTGACAGACCTTGCTGCTTTTGAACAGGTTTCAAATATACCTCAGGCATAAACCCTCACTCACACTATTCAATAGAAACTGTAATAAGTGTATGTGAAATGGATGATGTAGGCCAGGGATCACTGCAGTGGCTAGGCTTGTCACAAGCATACAGATGTGACCTAAGGTCTGGAAAGTGGCAGCACACTCTGGCAAAGATAACAAATGCATTCATGGAGAAAGCAGGATTCCCACCTATGAAATAATTGAGGTCACATGTATGTATATGTATTTGCCACACAGTTACCTGACGTGTAATGCACATACTGTTGTCATTGTGATATGTCATCCAGTAGTAAAGGCAAAACCCATGACACATTGACCAACAGTGCCACACACGTGGAGCACACACACACACAGTCACCAAGTGCAGGATTCATACCCCTCCCTAACTACTTTATGATATTGCAGCAGTACACATTTACACGACGCCCTATACACATTACTGGGAGTTCTCCTTTCCACAGATATATTTGTAGGATGGTGACATCATCAGACTTGACAAAGATGAGTATACCAGTTTTAAGGTGTTTTAGTAGTCTCCAAAAAGATTGCTCCTCTCCAAGGAGACACACACACACAAACACACACACACACACACACACACTCTTATCCAGTTAGCAAGTACAGGATTCAAACCCCTACCTAACTACTTTATGATACTAGAGCAGTGCGCATTTACACAACGCGCTATAAAGATCACTGGAAGTTTGCCTTTTCACAGATATATTTGTAGGATGGTGACATCATCAGCCTTGACAAAGTGGGTTACATTAGGTGACATTAGGTGGGCTACATAGAAGGAATTTCTAAACACTTTGGCAATGTGATCATCAGAGGAGAGTTATTATCTACTTGGGTCCCCAGGTCCATAATTACATTCTCCGTATATACTGGATTACCACCTATGTGGTAATTTGTGGGCACTTTGTTTTATCCAAAGGGGATGACTATGCATTTTTTGGCATTCTGCTTGAGGGCATTGTTTTAACACCAGGTATCTGTCTCTGTAAGATCCTACTGGAGGATGTTTGTGTCAGCAATAGAGTAGATTATGGACCACAGTTAGCAGTCATCTACAAACCTGGTCAGCCATACTCCTCCCGTGCTTGCCTGTACCTCTGAGCAGTATCTACTGAACAGGTGGGGTCCCAGGACCAAGACCTATGGGATGCCACTTGTGACTGGTTTAGAGTCGGATATGGTACCCACAACTCTGACCATGTGTGTTTGATCTGTGAGCCAGTTGGCCACCCATCCTGTGATATAGGGGTTAATGTTCAAGCTGGTAAGCTTGTCCATGATGCCAGATTGGGGAATGGTGTCAAAGGCCTTAGTGAGGTCCAGGTGGGCTGTGTGGACTACTTTCACCTTCATCTATGTCCTTGGTAACTGTTTCAAAGAAGTCAACTAGGTTTAGGAGGCAGGATCTGCCTTTAACAAAGCCAAATTGTGTAGAGTCCAGTATCTGGAGGTTCCCAATGTCTCTGTTTATGGGTTCCATGATAATTTGTTCCATATCTTTGCAGACCAGGCTGAGTAGGCCTATAGGGCAATAGTTTCCAGGTTCTGTTGTGGCACCACCTTTGTGGAGCTGGATGACTGTTGCTGTATGCCATTCTTTGGGTACATAGCCTGTGGCAAGATTGAGTCTGGACAGTGAATGTAGGTGAAGGTGTATTTCCTTTTGGGGCTGGTGTAAGACTCAGCCTGGGACACCATCCAGTCCCATTGATGCTGTGTTCTTAGCTTTGGAGAGGGCTGTTTTTATCTGCATGATCATGAAGTCTGAGGCTCTGCATTCTTCTGGGATGGACACAGGCCCTTTTGGGGGTGAGGGGAGGTGAACTTCCACTGAACTTGTCCGCCAGGATGTGGGCAATGTCAGTTGGTTCAGTGTATTTTTTGTCATTTTGCAGTAGCTGACAGCATATTTGAGAGTTACCACCTAAATGTTTGGTATAGCTAATGAAGGCTTTGTGGTTGTTATTCTTAAATTCCTTGGCAATTTGTCTTTAGAAACTGGCCTTGGATTATTTTATGAGAGATCATTGTTTCTTCCTAATAATGATCAGTGATGCCTTTCCTTTTGTGAAGTTTGCTCTATCATGTGTTAGTTTCCTCCTTCTGTTGTATAGCTTATTTATGGGCAATGACCACCAGATTGGTTTCTTCTTTTTGGAGGAGTGCGTCTTGGTTTTATTTGGGATGTCTCGATCCATGCATCCCTGTAGATGCTCATAGAATGCACTTGTAAATGATTCTGCAGATTGTATAGCATTATCCTATAGCAAGGGGGCTTTGGAACTTTCCACTTTGGTCTTGAGAAGTGTGCCATTTGCTTTTGAAAATTTCTTCATAGTGGTTTCCTTGACTGGGGGTGGGTGGGATGTGGATGTCCAGTCTGATTACTTTATGGTCTGATATTACCAGCGACGGGTTTATCTCTGGTGTGGAACACTGGTACCCCATGTTGGTGATGATCAGGTCCAGTATGTTGTCACCTCTAGTGGGCGTGGTGACCAGCTGTTCCAGGGCGTTTGAGTTTTTAAACTCTATGAAGCATTGGGCAAAGGACGTTGTACATGAATAATTCTCCCAGTCAATGTTTGGGTAGTTGTAATCTCCATATATAATGGTGTTTGGTAGGACCTTTATATTTTCCAGTGTTCCCAGGAATACTGAGTGAGGTTACTGAGACAAGGTAGGTGATCTGTAGCAGGCTACAATCTGATAAGCAGCTTTGCCCAATGTTAGTTGCACTTACATGGGCTCCAAGGCCTCATGCTGTGCCGCTAACCTGAAGGTGTGGGTATCCATAAGGTAAATGGATACACACCTTCCTTTTGTATTTTACTCTGGGTTTTGGGGCCGAAGATCTGAGGGATTGTGAGTGTTTTACGTGGAGCATGTCCAACAGCTCTGTGTTTGACATAGCTTTGTATGTTAGGCAGAGATCACCTTTGAGTAGGCGATATGTGAGAGAGTACAGCTGGAGCATTTTGAGATGGCCTGTGTATGGCATGTATTTCAGGCCGCTAATCCTCTTTGTGAGGTATTTCTGCAGGCTTTCCAGTTGCTGTAGATGTCTTGTGAGGTACATAGCAAAAGGGGCGTTTTACTCTATTATGGATCTAGTTAGTGATGAGTAGAGGGGAACAATGTCCTCTGCTATTCTGCATGAGACACCTTTTGTGATGAGGTGTGCCACATAGAAGGATTTCCTGACTACTGTGGGGATGTGATTATCACAGGTGTGTCCACTGTCCACCTGTGACCCAAGGCCTCTTATCACACTTTCAGTGTTAAGTATACCACCACCTATGTTGTAGTTCATGGGGATTTATACCTAGTTTAGTGGGTTTATCTATAATTCCAGAGTGGAGGATGATGTTTAAAGCTGTGGCAAGATCTACATAGGCTGTGTGAACCACCTTACCCTTGTCTACGGTTCTGGTGACTGCTTCAATGACGTCTATCAGGATTAGGAGACATGATCTGCCTTTTACAAACCCATCATGGTTGTGGTCCAGAGTTTGGAGATTACCAATGTCTTTTTTTATAAGTTATATGATGATACATTCCATGGCCTTGTAGAGTAGGCTCATCAGCCTAATGGGGTGTTAGTTCCTGGGGTCCGTGGTGGCTCCCCCCTTGTGTAGTGGGATAACCGTCGCTCTGCGCCATTCAGCAGGCACAAAGCCTGAGGTGAGGCTATGACTGAACATGGTATGTAGGTGTGGTGCCTGTTCGTCCTGTAGTTTGTGTAGAACACAGCCTGGGATGTTATCTGGTCCCATGGATGCTGTGTTCAGGTGTGTAACACCAGTCACGCAGGATAAACCAAACCCCTTAACCAACACAAATAACCACAAAGTGAGCTAAATGCTACTCATTGCCAGAAGTCTCAGGCTCCAGATGCACACACTCGAGGCACTTCTCATTATGGAGAATATTGATATCTGTGCAGTAACAGAAACCTAGTTCAAGGCTCCAGACAGCACACCAGCACTACCAGGATACTACTCATTCCATACCTTCCAGCATCAGAACCTGAATCATAGCACATAGGGTGAGGCTGTATCCATATTCATCAAGGATACATACACCTCTCTCTACATGCTCTCTACAGGATATGTACCCATAGAATGTTGCACAGCGACGTTCTTCACACTCCACAGGGGTGGGGCCACAAAAACCCCTTGGCATCCATGCTCTATGAGCCTGACAAGTGCGTTCTGCAAGGCAATGGAGCCAATCATAATGGAAGTCAACAATACAGAGATTGGGAACCTTCACACAGTTGAGCATACCCAGTTTGGCTTTGTCAAATGCAGACCACGCCTCCTGAACTGGGAGGATTTATTTGAAAGTTACCCAGGGTAGAGATGATTGACATGAGCTCAACACAGCCTACCTATACCTTGCTAAGGCCTTTGACACCATTCCCCAGTCAGGTATCATAGATGAACTCACCAACCTGGCCATGAATCCATACATCACAAGATGGATTGCAAACTGACTCACAGATAGATCCCACACATTAAGAGTTGCTGGCTACATGTCAGAGTCTACACCGGTAATAACTGGTGTCCCCCAGGGTTCATCCTGGGGTCCCTCCTGTTTGGTGTAGACTTCTCAAATGTACATGCCAACACAGGATGGTTGTGGTTGACTAAGTCTGCTGGGAACTGTAACGTGTTTGCCATAATAGATTCCAGGAAGACAGACATATTCTCCAGAAGGGACTCTATGAGACAGATGTGTGGTGTGAGAATCATGGCCTCAAGCTCACTGTGGAGGAATGCACAGTGATCCTCTTTGTTAAAAAAAATACCCACAAACTACCACATAGGTGTTATCTCCTTAAAAAGGACAAGGTGATAAGGGATCTGGGGACACAAGTAGATAGTCATCCTTCCTTTGACAACCATGTTGCCAAAGTGATTGGGAGATCCTATGTGGCCCAGCTTATCAACAAAGGGTTTGCATCAGGATCCAAAGAGGTAGTGTTAGCACTCTACTCTTACGTAATCAGACCCATCATTGAGTACAGTGCACCATTTTGGATGTACTCAATTTAGCATATCTAGCAGCTGTAGAGACCACATAGGTACCTCACCAAGAGGATTACTGGCCTCAAACAGTTGTGTTATGCAACACGACTGGTAAAACTAAATCTGTTCTTCGCTGCATACCGCCTACTCAGAGGCACACTCTGCCTAACATACAGAGCCATGTCCAACACATAACTGTTGAACATGCTCCATCTACAGATAACAACACTGAGTCGCCCTACACATTCCAGGGATATGAACCTCATCAAAACAATGAATACAACATGCTGGTGGGATAGAGTACCATCCCAGACACTTGCCTTACTGTGGAACAGAGTCCCAATGTGCATCAGACAGAACACCTCGCTGACACTCTTCAATTGGAACCTTGATGAGTGGATGGGAAACAGAAAATTCATGCCAGGCATCACATCAGCAGCCCCACTAGAAAGGGGCTTAGGGTACTAACTATTAGAACTAGGCATTGAGAGACTACCCAGTGGTGTGGTGAAAGCTGCACAACTTGCATAGGCTGATATATGCCTTCGTGAAGATAGTCTAATACATACCTATGAACCTATGTGACGGGTACATGTCTACAGATAGTAGATGTGTACTTCATTGTACAGTCATGTTGTTCAGCAGGCACATGGACCACATACACTGCAATGCTTACAGATACTGGTGGCTGTTATGTACAGTGGGAGAGATGTGCACCTCATGTCTTTCGTGCCACTGGGATGTGTGCTGGATTGGACAGTCCTGGATGGCTCCCTGCCATGGTCACCCTCTTACACACATCTCTGCCCATCCATCTTTGGCTTATTATTCTGTGTTCCCCCTACACACACACACATATATATATATATATATATATATATATATATATATATATATATAGGTACATGGGTAGGTAATAGGCTATCTGCCTAAAGGCATATATTAGTATGGCCAGAGTGTGCAGCTATCACCACCCATGGAGTTAGTTCCCTCGGCCTCTGTGTAGTAGAGCTGATGAAGTGATCCATGGTGTGACAGTTCAGTTTCACATACACTCATTAAGGGTCCTCTGGAAGAGTGTCAGTGAGGGACTCGGCTTAATGTCGGTTGGGAGCCTGTTCCAAAGCAAAGGAAATCTGTGAGTTAGTAATGAATCCCTCCAACATGTTCTATTTAATGTTGTGATGATGATATCCCTAGAGCATGCGGTACAGTGAGCTTGGGTTTACTTCAGATAGTGTATGTACATCAGTTCTGCATTGCACATGGACCTGTCTGTTGGGCAGAGATATCCTGAGTAGACAGTATGTAACAGAGTACAGACTGAGTTATATTCAGTCTTGTTGCATGGGGCAACTGTTTGAGGCAAGTAATCCTCTTGTTGAGGTACTTCAGTGGTCTTTCCAGCTGCTGAAGGTGCCTAGTCAGATTCATTGCAAGTGTGTTGTGGTACTCTCTGACGGGTCTGATGACTGATGAGTAGAGGGAACATCCTTTAACCTACAATGCAAAGACCTTGGCAGTTTGTGGGAACACATAGCATGATGTTCTAACCACTTTGTGAATGTGTTTCTGGAGGTAGAGATGACTATCCACATGTATCCATAGATCCCTTATTATCACCTCCATATTTAGGGTGTTGGCACCTATGTTGTATTTGTATGACTGTAGCTCAAGGCCATAATTTTGACACCACATCTGTCTGACTGAGACCCTTTTTAAGGATGTCTCTGTTGTCCCAAACATCAATTATGACAACTTTTTTGCAGTCATTCACAAACTTTGTTAAACATAGCCCTCGTGTGTTTGACTGTATTTCTGAAAAGTATACACCAGACAGGAGGGGTCCTAGGACTGAGCCATGGGGGACAGCAGTTGTTACCAGCTTGAACAGGAGACCATAATTTTTACCTTGTGGGATCTATCTGTGCCCCAGTTGGCAATCCATCAGATGACATACATATTTATGCACAGGTTGTTGATTTTGTGGATATGACATGTGTCTGGGATGTTGGAAAACGGCTTTTCAAGGTCTATGTGGGACTTGTGTAGCTCATTTCATTGATGTATATCCTGGGTTACTGCCTTGAAAACAGTCTAGCAGGTTTGGGAACCATGATCTGCCCCTGACCAAACCAAAATGGGTAGGGTTGGGTGTTTGTAGGCTCCCAATAGCTCTGTTTATGAGTTCCATCATGATGGACTCCATGGCCTTACAGATCAGGATTAATAGGCTTATAAGACAATAGTTCCCATGGTCTGCTTGTGCACCAACGCTTGTGGAGTGTGCCAAACATTGCTGTAACCCATTGAACAGTTTCATATCCTGTACAGAGGGTGGGTCTCAACAGACTGTTCAGGTGCAGGGTCTGTTTGTTTTGGATTTCACATATGACACAGCTAGGGAAACCATGTCATCCCATAGATGCCATGTTTTTAGGATTGGAAAGAACTGTTTAACCATTGTATATGTGATTTCTGGGTTTTCACAATCTCCAGGTATGATAATGGGCCCTTTTGTCAGTGAGAGGGGGTAAATATGTATGAACCTGTCTGACAAGATGTTGGCAATGTCAGTCATATACATGTATTCATTTACAGTTTGCACTGACTCAGAACATATGAGTTTACATTGATATTTATGACATAGCGAAAGAAAGCTTCATGGTTCTCTATGGATTCTTTGACAATATTTTTGCCAGAACATGGATTGGATAATGTTAGGAGTGCTCATTGTTTATTGATGATACTGATCGGAGATTTATTGATCTTCTTTGAATTTTCACTTTCTTTGAGCAACTTAAGTACTTGTAGTACATAGTCTGATTATGACAGGAGTCCAATATATTATATGGGTCTGTTTTCATATAACTGTGTGTGCAAGGCAGGATTGGTGAATAGTGACAAGTGTCTGGGGTAAGAACTGCAACTGCCAGATATGTGTGGCCCACTGCTGTACTCAGACATGACCTAAGTGTGTGAGCATGCCCAGTATGACCTTTCAGTATGTTGTTGACTGACATTTGCTTTGTTTATTTGTGTGTGAGCATACCCAGTATGACCTTTCAGTATGTTGCCGACTGAAATTTGTTAAATTTGTTTAAGTATGTGAGCATGCCCGGTATGGACATATATACTATATGTGTGTGAAAAATCAAGTTGTTTTTTACTTAAGGGCTCACCTTTGTGTTGTACATCGACAGGAAGCATGCTGTGCCTGCAGGGCTTCCATGAGTCACTTTGCATAGACATATCAACATTTCTACATACAGGGGGAACAGCTATTATTTGTACATTTCTACCTGGGGGGCACACCTGGTTGTTACTGTGGGTGTACATAGGATGAGGGGTTCACCTGACACTTATACACATTTGCTAGGCCTACACAGTTATGTCAGGTACTCCATTTCAGTCTGTACTGTTGCCTATCGTACTGGCTTGAGGCATACTACTGTACTACAGATCTTAGCTTCCAATTTCACGTATATTAGTTTGTGACTTCATAGCCTACCCAACCCACATCACACTGCCTGGCCTGCTGTTATCTGTCTGCATAGGCCTGGGGGGAAGTTACTAATATGCCTCTTCAGAGGGCATGATACAGCATTTGTTTGTGTTTGCATTAGTCTACAATTGTCCTGTTGTGTCTGTGCCAGTGAAATGCTGTCATGGTTTAGTGGTTCAGTACTGTGACTATAGTGCACAGTATCCTGAGTTCGAGCCCTATCACTGCTTTTTATTTTCCTGCTGGGAATACCAGACTGCTTAAGGAACAGTAAAGCAGGTGTGAGTTTGTTTACCTGACTTTGCTCAACTTTGCCCAACGTTGCCCGACTTTGCCCAACATTTCCCGAAATTGGGCTAGTTAGCACGGTGTGCAGCTCCACGCAGTTGTGTTTAAATATACTAAACAGTGGTAAAATGTGCTTAGCACTGCTTTATATTGCTTGAAATAGGGCAATTGTGCCTCAGGTGGTGCTGCAGGGCTGCCTATGTCGGATGCACACAGTACACTCCCTATACTAGTTTGAAAACAGGTAGTGTCAAGTTAGGCATCCCTTTTATTGTATGTGTGAGTCAGAGAGAGGTGTCATTTCCAGGGTTCCTACTGAGTCAGTGTATGTGCTATGCGTTGCCTCTTTGCCAAGGCCAAGGCATACTGGGCACGCCTCCTTCTGCCTACTGGGGCAGCCTCAGGTTGTTCCTCCTCTGAGTCACTCTGTGCCTGTGCAGGCCTTGGCAATGGTGGGGGACTGTTTGGCCCTGCCCCATGCTGTTCCTGCTGCAGCTGTTTTCACAGGATCATATTGTGTAGCATGGCACATGCCATGACAATTTGGGTACATGTAGTTGGTGAGTACTGCAAGGCTCCACCAGATGTGTCCAGGCACTGGAACTGTGACTTTTGCATCTCAAACACACGCTCAATAATGTTTCTTGTTTGTGCGTGTTCCTCATTATGGAGTTCTTGTTCGGGTGTGTGTGCATTTCTGATGGGTGTCATCAGCCACGGCTCCAGTGCGTATCCAGCATCCCCCACTAGATGACCGTCAACCACTGGCAAATCTCTGGTACAGCTGCGTCAGACGCCAGACGTGGGAATCGTGATAGCTTCCAGGGCAGCCAGCACACACATTCATTATTAAGCCCTGGGCATCGCACATGACCGTGCAGTTGATGGAGGGGAAGCCCTTGCTGTTGATGTAGACCCTACCCCACTCAACAGGTGGTGCTTTGATGTGTATGTGCGTGCAGTCTATTGTACCCACAACCTCAGGGTATTCTGCTATTTGGTGGGAAAGATGCATATTGCTGGCCAATGCCTCACGGGAATTGGGGAAATATACGTGCTCACAGACATGTGCTGATATGGCATCCAGGAACTGGTGCAGTACCCTGGATGCTGATGCCTTTGAAACCCCCATCATATCACCAGTTGGTCTGTGGAAGATACCTGTAGCTAGTATTCATAGGCCAACACATACCTTGGTATCCACTGGGATGGGTTCCCCTCTGTTGGTTCTGTGTGTGAGGTGTGGCCGGCACAGCTCAAAATTTTTCTGCAGGAGGTCTCTGTCCACTCTATAGCATTCCACTATCTCCAGCTCATGTAGCCCCCTGGTAGGTTACTCTGGGTCTGTACACTCTTCTCCATCTCCTCACTGTGGATTGCTCAGCAGCATTCACAACATCACCACCCTCAGCTTCTTGCACATGTTGGTTTATGATAGCAATAGCAACCCCTAACATTTTTTCTGACTTAAGCTTTTTAAGTTTTCACTCTTTGTATACTGCAGTGTTGCAGAGTTCTTGGGAAAGAACAGGATAGACTGCTGTTTGCAGAGTTTAAAGTGCTGGGCTGGGCTAGTCTACTGCCTTTGTAATTGGCTGATTTTGATATATTTTACCTGGCAGCTCTGCTAGTTCTCCTTGGCTAACTTCTTACTACTTCTTTTCCTTCCTTTTCCCTTTCTGTTTCCTTCCAGGGAAGCGCTACACAAACAAGCACAAACACGCGCACACGGGCGCACATGCGCACACACGCTGTGTGCACGTTTGCAAGAAATTTCAGATATATCCATGACGTATGCCTTTGGTTTCTTGTTTTCAGCTAGGACAACTGTAGACACGCCTCTTGAAATCCTGAGCAACTCAGGGCAAACACAAGCCACTGTGCTCCAATAAGCTTACAGTCTTTCAGACATACCACCTCATGATGTCATCTATCTTCTACTCTACTACTCCACTACTCCTACACTTACACTCTAGGGACATGGCTCACATGCCGGGGAATATTGGGATTCACTATCCTTATCCTCATTTGCATAGGATTGCCTACTAATGCTTGGTTACATCTCTTACACTGAGCTCCCCCCCCCTTAGCAACCACTACTCAGTGGCCATGTTGTTTTCAGCCTGCCATTCACCTGCATGGCAGAACAAGCTTTTTAGTGAAAATGCCCATTTTTTGGCTATTTTTCAATTTTTTTTCATTTTATTTAAAGCGCTGCACGTTTGCGTAGCGCTGCGCTATGCTTAAACATCAGAGATCGCGGAAGAATTGGATTTTAAGGATTTCAACATTTGCAAATGCCAATGGCCTTATATTTGGCCACTGGCATGCTTCCTCAACTATGCATCATTTATTTGGAGCTGTCATAGCTCAGTTTAGCTATTTGCAGAACAGTACTCCGTTACTAACGGAGTACATTTCTACAAATAACACTACTCTTACACGGACAGGTTAGTGTTTCCTGGATCACACATTTACCTCATTTGCATAGCTTTCAGCAGCAAATGAGGTAATTTGCATACCATAACACTGTCCATGCAAGAGTAGCTTTAGAAGCTCTCATGCACGCCCCTGCCGGCTGTTGCTGGATCACTCGTGCAAGCCTTCATAAATCCAGCCCATGGTAATGAAATTAGTTAAAGACAGAAAACAGAATTAATTATCTGACATTCTTTGTCCATGACTATATTCATTTTTTTCTTTTCCTAGAAAGACAAAACATAAGGCCATTGTTGTTTACCTGTGTCTCATCTTTTTCCTTGACATTTTAATATAACTACAGGTGCTCTACAAGGCATTTCAGTTACTGTTGCTTAGTATATCTGCTTATTTCTTTAAACATTTGTTCACTTCTGTATTCCCATACTCTGCTAATATTTCCTTTAATGCAAGTTAAATATTAGGACTGAGTCCTCCTTCAAATTATTACACTCTTATATGAGTACACAGCTTGTTTGGGGTAGAGGTGTTGTTTAGAATCTTATTGTACACCTTCAGTGTATGTTCTACTTTCAGCTGTTATAGTTTCCATACTTAGGTTGTAGTTTCATGTAACATTTTTGAATTTTCTTCAGGCAGAAGCAGAAGCTGACACACACATAAAAATGTAGCACTTGAAAGTAAGTTTCCACTTCCTTTCAATTTAACCTTCATTAAACAAAACATATTTACTATAACAGATGGCTGCAGTAAATGCACTTCAGAACAATATTGTGTGCTTTCATACTTTTCTGCTTAATAACTGTAAGCGTATTAAGGGGATTGTTTAAAATGTACACAGAAATAATACAAACTAGTAATTTCTCACTAAACTATGTGCTGGGCAGTCACTTAATGCTGCAAACTTCACCCTTCCCCCCTCTACTCTGACTAAGTTGTGGTACCTGACTGAGTTCAGCAATCTTGTACTTGCAGTTAAAGATGTGGAAGAAATAATTATGTTATATGATTACTATACTAAATAATATTTTGTGTCCTACACAGAAAATCATTTATTTACAGAAATGGTATGCATCTACTTCAACTACTAATTGAGGTAATGCATAGTGTAAATGAAATTATGAGGCAATACAATTTTTATTTATTTATTTACTTTTGGTATGTGAACAAGTGCACATTTATATACATGAAAAAATCAGTAGCAAGTGTACTTATGCAGATATATATCTGTAATTTCAAAACACACACACACACACACACACACACACACACACACACACACACACACACACACACACACACACACATATTTAACATAGGTTCATAGGTAGGTACAAGGCTGTCAGCCCTGGGGCCTATACAAGCCCAGCCAAAAAGGTACCCTGGCTTTTGCCACCCAAGAAAATTATTTTCCTGTGCCACTGCGAGCAGAGCCACAGAGGTGATCCCCGGGGTGAATTTCCTATTTCCCATCCAATCATCAAGATTTTTCTTGAAGAGTGCTAATGATGAGTTTTATTTGATATAGTTAGGTAGTTTATTCCAGTATGGGAAGTCTCTGGGACAGGAATCTATCCCTCCGGCACTTTGTGTTTATTGTAGTTACAAGGTTTAGGTCCCTAGAGCGTGTAGCTCAGAGGGATTGGGATTTCTTTAAGTGGAGCATGTCCAACAGCTCTGGGTTTGACATAGCTTTGTATATTAGGCAGAGATCACCTCTGAGTAGGCGATATGCGACGGAGTAAAGCTGGAGTTTTTTGAGACGGTCTACGTAGGGCATCTGTATGAGGCTGGAAATCCTCTTTGTGAGGTATTTCTGCGGCCTTTCCAGTTGTTGTAAATGTCTTGTGAGGTACATACCAAAAGGGGCGTTGTACTCTATAATGGGTATGTATTTTTTTTTTTTATCTTTGGTCATATTAAGCCTAGATTTAAAAAAATAAACTATAAGTAAGTTGAATAAATTAAAGATATATGATAGATGTAATCCCCTTTGTTCAGACATATGCATTTGTATTTATATAGAAAAATTATCACATAAACAATACATATGATTGTATTCAGATGCAGTTCTGTATACAGATGTATTTATACTTTATTTTACATTATTATAATAATATTACAGATACATATTTGGTGTTACACATATCACATCTATCATATATCTTCAATTTATGCAACTTACTTATAGTTTATTTTTTAAATCTAGGCTTAATATGACCAAAGATAAAAAAAAATACTTACTATAGAATTCTGGCCTTCTTGCTGCCACCTGATCAACCCACACAGGCAGCTGGTCAGGCCTATGTTTCTATAGGTCATAAAGCTTGCGCCTGCACTGGGGACCAGTGTGCATGATCCCTGTCTGGAATGACAAGTGCTCACCCAGCTCCTGCCAGATGTCAGTTTTTTTTATAAGCAGACATTTGAACACATGCCTGGATCTTTTCCAGGTATAAATCAATCAGACGCAAAGCATAATTTAGGCTTGCCTGTCAGACCAGCTGTGAGAGCACACTCGTACCTCCAGAGGTGCTGCCATCATTAAAAGTGCCTGTAATGGAATGATGAACATATGAGCAGGGTTGTGGTTCACAGGTTTAGAACCACATACATGGGGTGTTACATCACCCTAAGCAAATTCAGTTAATGAGCTGGGGCATTAAGCCTGGTGCTATTATTATTGGCAAGTATGATTTAAGGAAAAATGCATTGTCACCTATGAGTTTTATAAAGGAATGCATTCACATTTATTTTATATAGTGGATAAACATTAATAAAATCATCATTTTTTGATATCACTTACAACTGCTACGGCCACTGCTGTGCATTGCTTTTGCTACCTTTTTTGGTGTTATTATTAGTTTTTTTATGTGGGCACTTCATGCAGAAATAAATATTCCTATGCATGTCAGAACCAAATTGTAAATGTTGAGTGCTTTGAGGTGGCAAGGTGTGTTAGAGGATATTAGATGGGCAAGGATTATGCTTACTCGTTGAGCAAACTCATATGCATATGAATCCATTTTACCTTTAATTTTTTTTCAAAATCATTTTTATTTTGTTTTCATTATAAACATATGCAAATGTACATATAACAAATGCAATAAAACAATAACAAAACTATTTACAATATTTACATTCATCCATGATAAACAATCATTTTACCCATGAGAAGTTATCAGTATTTGTTCAAAAGGTTTTCCAATTTTTGCCATGCTATTTTTTTTGAGTAATGTTATGAGTTCTATAACAAAAGGTTTGCAGTTCTTTTTTGCAAACAACTTTTGCTAAATTAATAAAATCTTTAAACATCAAATTTTGTTTACTTTTTCAGTTCAAAGTAATGACTTTTCTGGCAATTGCAAGAATTGACCAGAGTAACTGAATCTGAGATTTAGGTATTACTTTAGGTATAGGAACACTGAATAAGATTAGTGAGTTAAAAATATGACAGTTATCAGACCATAAAGCATTTACAAAATGTCTGAATTCTTTCCAGTATTGAACAACATTTCTGCATTAGGGGTGGGAGGTTGGCATAATGGTTAAAGTGGTTACCTTGCAAACACAAGGTGCAGTATTTGATTCTCACACAAGGTAATTAACTAGGCTTACAAGGGCAATTAGCCTAGTACTACTTTTGGTGGGAGGTTGGCATAATGGTTAAGTTGTTTACCTTACAAACACAAGGTGCAGGGTTTGATTCTCACATGTGGTAATTGGCTAGGCTTAAAATGGCCCACAAGGACAGTTAGCCTATTACTAATCTATGAACCTATGAACATGTGAACCCAGTTGTCCTTAGTAATTCATCATATTTCCAGCATTTACGTTCACTGTTTTTGAGTAAAAGATTTATTTTATGTAGAGTACAGAAACTCCTGTTCATAAATTTCCATGTATACAATCTCCAATATAATAAAGAACAGGTACCATACGTTGAATTCAATAACAATTTTTTTGGATTCATCAGATATTTGTTCTATATTAATCTTTACATAGTAATTCCAAAAATCTGAGTCAAACTTTAGAGTGCCTTCTCTTTGTAGCTTATAGATAGGTGAGATACTTCATTTTTGATTATCTGTATTTTCAAGACACCTAATAAAAAGCTGGATCAAACTAGGTATAGATTCAGTCTCTAGGTTGATTGATACTCTCATTTTGTTTTCTATAGACTGCTGTAATGAGTGTATAAACAACCAAAACAACATAAAAGGGAGTTTAGTAGTTTAATACTCTTATTTTCAATAAACTGATGCCAGAATATCAAGTTATTTTCCTTTAATTTTTGCTTCGCATTGATGTTAAAAGAATCTAGGCAATCATGGGAGTATGCTATAGGGAATATAAGAAATAGAAATTGTTTAATGTTGTAATTACAATCAATTATATTTTAAAGTTATTAAATATTTGATTAATTCACAATCCCAATGCAGTGCAGCCACAAACAGAGACGGGGTGCCACGCAAGTAAAAACGAATAAAGATATCAATCAGAAAAGCTGGTACCCCTGATGGCAATAGAACGATAAATGTAGTCCAGTAAATAAAACGCTGAATGCTCTGCTTACAAGTTCATAAATATTTATTCATAATAATGAGTGAGCGCTTTCGCCATAGGGCTTTATCAAACTCTTAAACATTAAAAACTGCTTAAAAAACCTTTATAAAACATACAATCCACTTTCATTGGTCAACGTGACACGTCATAGTTTAAAACCTTAAAGCCATAGTTCATATAAAACAATCTAAACATTGTCTCCTAGGTACAATCCATAAAGAAGTCAACAATGCATAGATCAAGATACAATAATGTGCATGAGGCCATCTTACGCCCCATAGGTTTCCATATACATATTGGGCATTAAAACCCATACAATCACAGTATGTCACAAAGAATAAAAACAAAACATCTTATAAAGAGAGGAAGTCATGAGCATCATGGTAAATCGCACATAGCGATCTGGACATAACTCTAAAGTAGCAAGCAAACCAGATGCTGTGCTGAAACCGCCCCACACCACGTGTAACCTTTAAGAACCACCCTAATTTAAAAAGCCTATTATGTAGACCAAGAAGCATAATGCACAATAGTACAATTACGAATGTAAATACCGTACCTTGCGGCAGGTGCAATCAATGCCGTTTCATTTGTAAAGACACTATGTTCACACATCCTCTGACTAAGCGAGTTTTTTACTTCAATACAAACACTACCTGTGAAAGTAAAAACATAATATACGTCGCTAACTGTAATGCATGTGAAGCCTATTAAGGTTTTAAACTATGACGTGTCACGTTGACCAATGAAAGTGGATTGTATGTTTTATAAAGGTTTTTTAAGCAGTTTTTAATGTTTAAGAGTTTGATAAAGCCCTATGGCGAAAGCGCTCACTCATTATTATGAATAAATATTTATGAACTTGTAAGCAGAGCATTCAGCGTTTTATTTACTGGACTACATTTATCGTTCTATTGCCATCAGGGGTACCGGCTTTTCTGATTGATATCTTTATTCGTTTTTACTTGCGTGGCACCCCGTCTCTGTTTGTGGCTGCACTGCATTGGGATTGTGAATCTTGTTATATTTTTCGTCAGAGCAGCTACTGAAGAGGATGGCGAACGAGAGCAACACTAATATTGAACTTCCTTATGTTCCGACCACCTTGGATTATACCAGCAAGTTTATACAACGTTTTCAAGTTTGTGTGACTGGGGAAACCAATGTGTTACTGGACTTTGAACCCAATGTTGATGGAGAATGGAATAACCAGACTGAAGTAAGTAACTTCAATGTTACTCGAGATTTAGCCGAGTTGGAGACTGCATTTGTTAAACTGAAAAGGTTACAGGTCCAAAGGCAATATTTTGAAGTGTGTTTACTAAAGCGTATTATACCTCGTGGGCTCCGTGTTTTAAAGATGCCCACTTCTGGTAACCACTTCCCGGACCTGTTATATCGTTGGCAGCAATTAAATCTAAAACTGAGCTTCAGTTATATGAGGCTGTTAATTGATTTCCACCTGCCCGAAGAAGATCTTTTGAGAACAAAGGTCAACAAAATGTTTAATGACTTTAAAATTAAATATACTGAAAATGTGCATACAGCTAAGTTAGAGAAAGTATTGGAGGATGTACTATTGGTGGAGAAAAGGATGTTTGATCAAAAAAAGAGTAAGATAACACGTGATATGCGTGATTTTAAAAATAATCACGTATTTACTTGGCCTAGAGATAGGAATACAGGACACTCAAGTAATTTTTCTAACAATGTACAGCAAAGGCACACTGAACGCCAGGTCAGGAACAATGGTCCTATAGAGCAACATTTAGAGACTAGTACTAACCAGGCCAGCGTTAATGAGGTTTTACGACAAACCAATACAATACCCGAGAGGAATGTTAATGATGAAGTGTCTAGTGAGATTAATGCTAATACAAGTACGAATCCAATTGGGCAACACATAATGACACATAATAATGTTAGGACCAGAGAAGAAACTACTAATCTACAATCAGAAGACAGTCTGACTGGGTGTATTACTGATGTACAGAGGTCAGGAGCTGCGGTAGTTAGACCCAAATCTAGTAGCTCAGTTTTACCTGCACCCCTCCCCATTGCTCAGCAATATTTTTTAGAGAAGAAAAGATCCAACAGCAGGGGGAGGCAGAAAAGGAAAGGGTCCACAGAGGAACAACTTCAGGGCCCCACTATAAAGAAAATGTGGGGGAGACAGAATCCTTAGTCATTAACCTTTCGAATAGGTTACTGAGTGTATTTGAAGAGCAAGTGTTAAACAAAGGATTGGGTTTTATCCCCACCAAAGAAAGTAATTTAGTAGATACGATTATAGACACCAAATTGTTTATTCGAAACATACAACTCAAACTTGATTTTGGACAAAATAATCCATTTAATGGAGTGAATAAATTTCGTACCAACAGTGTCTATATCCCACAGTTGCACCCGACAGTGGAAGTATTTGGGAATGTGTTAGAGGATGACATATACAAACTTTTTCAGGAGAAAGCTAATAATAAACATGGACAGAACCTGAATTACAATCAAAGACAGGCCCTGTACAGTTTGAAAGATGATAGGTCCATCACTATCAGACCTGCTGATAAAGGTGGACCTATAGTTGTAATGGATACTAGTTACTATGAACAGAAGATGTATGATATGCTCAATGATGAACAAACATATCACAAGATTAACCAAGATGAACTGGTAGATAAGGTTTTCAGGGTTTACCACACCTTGGATGACTTGGTCATGTCCTTTGACATAACTGAACAACTGTATGGTTTCCTAAAGGTTAAAGATCCAATCATACCGGTAATACAAGGCCTACCCAAGGTCCACAAAAACAAGGAAGATCCTCCGATGAGACCAATTGTGGCAGGCCAGGGGTGGGTAACAGAACCCATGTCCTTGTATTTGGAAGATACCTTGAGGCCGTTGGTGAATAAGAACAAGATAATTCTAAGAGATAGTAAGCAATTTTTGATTGATCTATATACCCATACACAACATTTACCGGATGACCAACCATTCCTCATGGTCACCCTGGACGTTGTGAGTTTGTTCACAGTGATCCCGAATGATATAGGTATCAGGTATATTACAGAATATATGAGAGAACATTCTGATCTATCAGCACGAAAGATAGATCTAACCACACTGCTTCTTGAAACGGTTCTTACCAACAATGTATTCGTATTCAATGAAGACATGTACCTGCAGAAGGATGGCGTAGCTATGGGCACGTCCTGTGCGAATAGCTACGCCAACCTTGTTATGGCAAGATGGGAAGACAAATTTCTTCTTGGGGTGTCACAGTTCAGTGAGTATGTAGGCATGTATTGCCGTTTTGTAGATGACCTGTTTTTGCTATGGTTGGGGGACGAGGATTCACTGAGAAATTTTGTGAGTTACCTTGAGTCCACGACTGAATTTTTGAAATTCACCATGAACTTTTCTTATGACCATATCTCATTCTTAGATGTGGACATAGTTCGCATGTTGAATGGGATGCTTAACACCTCCATATACAGGAAGAGCTGTCAGAGAAACAATCTACTACATAGACACAGCATGCACCCACGTCATGTATTTAGTAATGTCCTTAAGGGACAATTTATGAGAGTGTCCAGACTCAACTCTGATTTTTCCCAATATGAAAATGGAATACAGGAAATGAAGAAAAGATTTTTAGAAAGGGGCTATGAGGAAAATGAAATTTCTGAGACTATTGGAACAGTCGGTTCTTTGCGCTCGAGTAGCGCTAAACCATATTTCAGTCAGTACATGGAATCCCAGAAAACTGAAAACACTGTCAAGAATGAAGTCAGTGCTAAATTGAATTTCAGTAAGATGAGCCTGGAAGTCAAAAAAGCTATGCATAGACGATGGGATATTTTAGGGTCTGATAGAGAAGTTAGTAATGTGGTAGGCCCCACACCACGTGTAACCTTTAAGAACCACCCTAATTTAAAAAGCCTATTATGTAGACCAAGAAGCATAATGCACAATAGTACAATTACGAATGTAAATACCGTACCTTGCGGCAGGTGCAATCAATGCCGTTTCATTTGTAAAGACACTATGTTCACACATCCTCTGACTAAGCGAGTTTTTTACTTCAATACAAACACTACCTGTGAAAGTAAAAACATAATATACGTCGCTAACCGTAATGCATGTGAAGCCTATTATGTAGGGAAGACCAACCGTATGTTGAAAGAACGTGTCAGAGAACATAATTACTTAATTAGGATAGGCTCAGACCTTAATGCCCTGGCAAGACATCATAAAAAGAAGGGGATAGAACATACATTTAGGTTTTATGTTATCCAAACAATTTTTCAAGGTTTCAGAGGAGGTGACTTGATCAATAGGACACTGGAGAATGAAACTAGATGGATCATTAGATGGAGATCGGACAGACCCCCTGGCCTTAATGATAAAGTCCAAATTAAACCATTTTTGAAAAACAGAAGATTACACAGAGCAAGGTAGTATGTTGATCCATCATGTAAAATTATGTTCAATTCAGGCACATCAAGGACCAGGTTGGGTGCTTTACTTTTATAGAGGTAGAAGCCCTAGAAGCTCCTACGAGGATCTACTTTGTGAGCCACATTTTTGAAGAGAGAAGATAACATGTATTTCTCTGAAAAATTATCTTTTGGAGTATAAATGGTTAAACTTATCTAACCCTGATTTATTTATGTAAGATGTCACTCTATATGTGGTTATCCTTGATCTTTATATATTGACACAGGTAATGTCTTTGATGCTAGGAGGTCATTTAAGGTGTTGATTGATATATTTTTTGTCAGTTGTTTGCTGCATCTCTAGAATATTTCATAAGTAGTCAGACCATTGTACTAAGGTTAGGTTACATAAAGAGAGAATTAGGTCAATTGCGTATACATATGGTCCAGCACAATATGTTTACAGGATTGGTTTTATGACTGTATTATGCTGTCAAATTTGGTTAAACACAGTATATACTGTTAGTTTTACTTTAGAGGTACGTCCTGATAATTGTCGTGAGAACAACTATGACGTTTTTTAAATTCCTCCTTCACATGACATTTTTGTTTTTACTATTTATTTTTTATTATTGATCTTTTATTTCCTCTGAGACTGTATGGGTGTTAAGACCCATTTAATGCAATAAGAAGTTAAGATGTGCGTACGATTACTCTATGTAGGAGTATGATGTTTGATCCAAGCAGGTTTCAGCTAGTTGGATAGTACTGTAGGTATGTTATTTAAATGTGGGTTATATCTATTTGGTTTGTACTTATGGTACGTCATTTAAACGACAGTGTGTTCCCAGTGAAATACTGTTAAGAGGTTTCACTATGACGTGTATCCTTTGGTTCAATTTGTTTACTGAGTTTGATGTTATGATAGTGATGTTAGATGATCGCATTGTTATTTTCGTGTGAATTTAACACCCACCATCAGTGTTGTTATTGAGGTATGTCTTGATCGCTGTATTGCGATCTACGCCATTCCATGGCGTGTTACTTTCACCATGGTGTCAGTAGCCTAGCATGAGTTTATAACGGTCAAGACCCTTCAAGTAATTAAGAGGAACGTAAGTTTAACTATTCATTATTTTTTATATGAATGTGCATTTTTATTTGTATTCAGCAAGCGCACCTAATGGATTTTTTTGAAGATACATTTTTTGGACGTCAGTGAGTTCTACGTGAATTACTGTTTAAGTGTTAACGAAGATGCATACCTCCAGATAAAGTTTGTTTATTAGGCATGCTTTTATGACAGTATTGTCAGCATGCTGCGTTGCCGATGCGGTTTCAGCACAGCATCTGGTTTGCTTGCTACTTTAGAGTTATGTCCAGATCGCTATGTGCGATTTACCATGATGCTCATGACTTCCTCTCTTTATAAGATGTTTTGTTTTTATTCTTTGTGACATACTGTGATTGTATGGGTTTTAATGCCCAATATGTATATGGAAACCTATGGGGCGTAAGATGGCCTCATGCACATTATTGTATCTTGATCTATGCATTGTTGACTTCTTTATGGATTGTACCTAGGAGACAATGTTTAGATTGTTTTATATGAACTATGGCTTTAAGGTTTTAAACTATGACGTGTCACGTTGACCAATGAAAGTGGATTGTATGTTTTATAAAGGTTTTTTAAGCAGTTTTTAATGTTTAAGAGTTTGATAAAGCCCTATGGCGAAAGCGCTCACTCATTATTATGAATAAATATTTATGAACTTGTAAGCAGAGCATTCAGCGTTTTATTTACTGGACTACATTTATCGTTCTATTGCCATCAGGGGTACCGGCTTTTCTGATTGAAATATTTGATTAATGCCATAAGAAAAATGATCAAACTTCTTATTAAATAAGCAAAATTAATGTAAAAGCCAATGAACTCTGCTTATTCCATATTGTTCCTTAAACTGATTTTCTATAGTTCTGACATCAGTTATATGCATCCCATGTATTGTTTTCCAGCCAGATATTTAGGTAGGTGTGATCCAATGTAATATTACATGAATTATAACTAATTTGAAATAAAGATCTAAGCTAGCTAATGCTATCACACTACTGTTCCAAGCTCTAATGTGCCATTTATATGCAATCCTGGGTTTTAAGGGAAACCATAAAAATTTAAGTAGCATGGAATATAATTTTTTAAATAAATTTTTGGGAGGGGATACTATCATTGACTGTATATAAAACAAAATGTTAGGTAAAACTATAATTTTAATTAAAGAGAGCCATTGTGAAGAACATTTTATTCCATATTTTGATTATTTCACTAATGGTGGTTATTAAATTATTGTAGATTAGTTTAACAGACTTTTCCATGTATTTTTTATACTGACACCCAAATATTCTAATACATAATTTTCTCAATTAAACAGGCTATTCTCTCTTAGGCTTTTGTTGATCTTTTTGTTAATTAATAATGTTTTGGATTTATTATGATTAAATTTAAACCCTGAAATTCTTTCAGACTTGCTTAAGGTATTTATAACTTCATGCAAAGAACCATCAATATTACCCAATGTTAACATATGATCAGCAAATAATTATATCTTAGGACAATAGTCCTTATTAACTTGAAAGCCTTTTATATTTTGCTTGTTTCTGATATATGTAGCAAATGGTTCCACTGAAAGATCAAACAATAATGGTGACAAAGGACAACCCTGTCTAGTTCCCTTGAAGATTACTAGTGGTGAGGATAGACATGATCCGATTTTCACATAAGCTTATGCCCCCCCTATACATTTTCATTAATAAGTTAACAAAATCTGAGGAGAATTCAAAACCAATCAGAATTTTTGTAGATAAGACCAACTAATAGAATCAAAAGTCTTGTCTATGTCTAGGCTAATAATAGTTAGTTGTTTTTTTGTATTTGCATGCTATGTCTATTAATGATAATAATTTAGTAATGTTATCTTGCACTTTTCTATGAAGAATGAACCCTGTTTGATCATTATGTATTAGATTAGGTAATACTTTTGTCATCCTATTAGCTAATATTGTCATGAAAATTTTATAATCAATGTTTAGTAAAGAAATTGGCATATAAGAATTGCAAGATTTGGGGTCCTTACCTTTAATATGAAGGAGATAATTGAATATTTCCATGATGAGGGTGTTATACATTTTTACTTAACCATAGTAAAGGCACTCGCCATTTTCTGTATTATATATTAAGGAAAAATATTATATAGTTCAGGAATTATTCCATCCAGTCCTGGGGCTTTATTATCTTTTACATTTTTTATGTGCTCTTTCACATCTGTCAGTGTTATTTGTTTATTTAATATGTTATTTGGTTGCATTGACACCTTAGTAGTTATATTTTATTGAATAAAAGTATTTATTACATTATCTGTTTCTACAGATGCAATGTTTTCTCTGAGAGTGTTGATGGAGAAGTACAAAGAAGGTCAGAAGGAGTTGCATTGTGTTTTTGTAGACTTAAAGAAAGAATATAACAGGGTGCCTAGAGAGGAGTTGTGGTATTGTATGAGGATGTAGGGAGTGTCAGAGAAGTATGTAAGAGTGGTACAGGATATGTACGAGGGTAGTGTGACAGCGGTGAGGTCTGTGGTAGGAGTGGTGGATGCGTTTAAGGTGGAGGTGGGATTACATCAAGGATCAGCTCTGAGCCCTTTCTTATTTGCAATGGTGATTGACAGGTTGACAGACGAGATCAGACAGAAGTCCCCGAAGACTATGATGTTTGCAGATGATATTGTGATCTGTAGTGAGAGCAGGAAGCAGGTGGAAGAGACCCTGAAGAGATGGAGATATGCTCTAGAAAGAAGAGGAATGAAGGTCAGCAGGACTAAGACAGAATATATGTGTGTGAATGAGAGGAAGGATAGAGGAATGGTGAGGATGCAAAGAGTAGAGGTGGCAAAGGTGGATGCGTTTAAATACTTGGAATCGATAGTTCAGAGTAATGGTGTGTGTGGAAGAGAGGTGAAGAAGAGAGTACAGACAGGGTGGAGTGGGCGGAGAAGAGTGTCAGGAGTGATTTGTGACAGACAAGTACCAGTAAGAGTGAAAGGGAAGGTCTACAAGAGGGTAGTGAGACCAGCTATGTTATATTGGTGGAGATAGTGGCACTGACAAAAAGGCAGGAGTTAGAGCTGGATGTGGCAGAGTTAAAGATGTTAAGATTTGCACTGGGTGTGACGAGGGTGGACAGGATTAGGAATAAGTATATTAGAGGTTCAGCCCAGGTTGGAAGGTTTGGAGACAAGCCAGAGAGGCAAGATTATGTTGATTTAGACATGTGCTGAGGAGGGATGCTGAGTATATTGGGATAAAGATGCTAAGGATGAAGCTGCCAGGTAACAGGAATAGAGGAAGGCCTAAGATAAGGTTTATGGATGTGGTGAGAGAGAACATGCTGTGGTTGGTGTGGCAGAGCAAGATGCAGAGGACAGGAAGAAATGGAAACAGGTGATCCGCTGTGGTGACCCCTAATGAGAACAGCAGAAAGATGATTATGATTACATTATCTGTCTCCAAAAGTGGTGTGTTTTTTATATGTTTATAGTAGTTTTTGAACACTTCTAATATGCCCATTAAGTTAGACGCACTCTTAACTGAACCATCACTTTATATTTAACCTCATTAATAAGATTTTGATTCTTTATTTATTTATTTTTTTGGATCTTACTGCTCTTTTATGTCGATATTTGGGATTTACAGCATAAGATTGTAATTACAGTGTTCCAGGTTTATGGCTACTTTATGATTCAGAGCTTCTAAGAATTTTTGATTTGATTTGATAATTTTGTTATATGGCAGTTCAAAGTAATGACTTTTCTATTTGGTTTTGTTTCCATTTTTATCTTGTCTGGTTTTTTTTTTGTAAGTCTAAAAGTTCTTTCTCCCACTCTCTTCTTTTTTTAAAGTTCCAAGATTTTATTCTACCATAGATATATAAAATTTAAAGGTGTCCCATAGTATAGTATCAGTCACTTCACCATTATCATTTGTTTCCATAAACATGTCTATTTCTTTCATTATCCATTTCCTAAAGTCTTTTAACTTAGTTATGTAAGCAGGAATTATCTCTAGAAATCTTAAATCACCTGTATGCATATTAATGTAAAGTTTATAGCATTATGGTCTGAAAGTGGACAAGTTATTATAGACACGTCACTTATTTTAGAGTATATATTATTTGATACAAAGACCTTATCAATGTTTCTTTGTGTACCAAACTGATATGAATAGTGAGTACAGAATAATGAATAATGTTCCCTTAGACCATGTATATCTTTAAGGTTCATCTGGTTTGTAAAGTCATTTAACTTCTTGGCTTGAGATGTTTTATTTTACCATTTTTAGAAGTATCATTGCCTGATAATAGGCAGTTAAAATCACCTGTTGCTATAATTTCCCCTTTTGCATTTAAAGTAATCAGGTCCAGATATTTGTCAACATATTTAGTACTCAGTCCTGGTATCCAGTATGTATTAATCAAAGTATAATACTTCCTACTGATTTCCAAAATAACCATGCTTAGCATCCCATCTTTATCTGAAATTGTATCTATAATTCTTGGCATAGTATAAGTATTTTACATAGAATAAGAGTGCCCCTTCTCTTAGTCTTAAAACTTGAATCAGCGAGAATGGGATTGCCATTAAATGAGTATTTTTGTAGGTCTTTTTTTAATAGATGGTTTTCCTGTAAAAAGATGCATTTTGATATATTTAAGCAAACCAGCTCTTTTGACATTATTGTTCAAACCATTAATATCTAATGATAAACATGTATAAGCCATTGATTATAATGTGTATGTTATTACTAACTGAAAGACTTTTCTTCTGTGTTGACTTGAAAGCTACTGAAAATGTACTTATCATGGATGCATAACGTAAGTTAAGTACTACTTTCGAAAACCCAAAACTATTTACAAACACATGCATGGAAAACAAGCCCCAGGATTCAGCAAGCAGACATGTAGGAATAAGTTATTCCTGCATGACAGGGACCGTTCCTGTTCAGCACAGCAGTGCACCATGCATATGTATGAAGGCACACTGCCATGCTCTAAAACAGACATGGTTCCATGTACAAACACAGGTGGTGTGTCTGAGAGCAGAGCTCTCACAATACACACATCCCCTGCACTCCAGAATTGCCTTTTGGCAATTTAACATGTGCAAGAATGCTCGTAACACCCCCAACTCATCAGGGTAAGAAATCTGGTCAAAGTCATAAGGGACAATCATCCCTACCAAGCTATAAGTGGATAGAATAACAGATGTAGCATAAGCACATAGTGCACACCTCCCAATCCATGAGAGTAAGGAATGTGGACAAAGTAAAAAGGGACAATTGTCCCACAAAGCAGAAAGTTGATATAATAAGTTCAGCATTAGCAGGGATATTCTGGAGGGTACAAATAAAAAAACACAACAAATATTTTTTTTTTTAAACATGCAATAAAGTTTAAGCATCACTGCACCAGTGTGAACTTTGCTTAGCTACACTTAGTCCAGCTTAAACAGCACAAAAAGTTAAATAGCAAGAGACATTCAACAAACACAGTACTGCAATAGTGTAGTGGTTAGAGGGGACATTTTGTAAGCAACCATTCCTGGTTCGCTCCCCACTGTAACCATTTTGCATTTTACATCTGAAAGCAGTACATACACATTTTGTTTTGTAATTAGCTACTAAATAACATATATTTGTTAACCAGAGTACTGTGGTAGGTCAAGATGCGAGGTGTCAGTTTAATAAAGTCATGAAACCCCCATATAAACACAAGTGCCCCATACAGTATAGTCACACATGAATAAATGTAATGAAAGCACATTGGGGGATGTCAGGGACAGTAAACACATTTCTAATATGTAATGAATGATGAAGCAATCCCATACAACAGGTAGTCTATAAAATAAAAAAATAAGCAATGCTAAGCATTGCACAGCTCTGCTTACCAGGTGTAAGCATTGTGTAAATATGACTGCTAAGCAATGAGTAGCCCAGGTAAGTGGAGTTGCCCATTGGTAAGCAGTGCTGAACCTGCCCCATTTAAGCACTGCCAACTTTAGCCAAGCAGGTTTGCCCATAGCTTAGCTTAGCTCAGCATATTCAAAACTGTCCAATCACAGCAAAGAGTTGGAAATCGGCCATATTTAAACCCCGCAGGCAGGAATGCAGGTCATAACTGGTTGCAGATTCCCACTGTAGGCAGTATGGCAGGTGTTGATGAGGGCATGTGCTTCCAGCTGCAGCACTGGGGCATACAGGAGTCCCAAGGTCATGGTAGGACTCCTAATAAATAACTATGACTTGGAGACTGCTGCAGGGCCAGTACCAGATCTCCCAATATAAATTGGAAGCCTGGGATCATCTCACCCATGATCTCACCAATGCCACTGGTATCCCTCGGACTGATGAGCAGGTCCGGCACCACTATGCTGACTTGAAGTGGAGGAAGAGAATGCTCTTGGACGAGTGGGTCCAAGAAGCAAGGCAGAGGGGTGATGTCCAAGCAGTGTGTAAGTATTCATATCAATAACTGTTTATCAAAGTCCAGCCTGTGTATGTGATGGATATGTGTGCCTATATATTTCTCTATTCCCTTTACAGCTGCAGGTGAGTGGGCTGTGAATCAAGAAGCCAGTGCCAGTAGCTTGCAAAGGCTGCATCGTGAGGCTGATGAGTAACAATCCTGCTTGTAGTAGTCATACCAAATAAATATAAAGTAGTAGAAAGTCACCTGGCAGTATAAAAACCGTGTATAGGTTGTACTGAATAAAACAGACAATATGACAGCAATAGTCCCATATAGGTGATATTTAAATAAAACTGTAACTGCCTGGCAATAAAGTTCTAAATCCTGGACTGGTTGTGTTTACTCTGGTATTGTATTGCATTTAGTTTTGCATTCTCTGAATAGCAATGTTGTGTTAAGCACTGTTACCCACACTGTGCTACATAAAAAATGTATGTCTAGGAATGCCTGTATAAGACTCTTGTAAGTACAAGGTCAGATTGTACAACCAAGACAGACATAGACAGAAAACACTAAACAAATACACAGCTGTTTCTAAATAGCTCACTCTGATGAAATGCAACTTCTTGTATTTTTAGCACACACAGCCATGGCTTGAATCCTGGGAGTGGTAGTAAGCTGTATGCATAATCATACCTTTCAACTGTACAGATTTTTCCAGAATGTTCAGATAATTGGCTCATATTTTTGGCCTGTTCCTCTTTCTCCCTGGTAAATCACTGGGGTGATCTCAGAATTGTAGTCACTAAATAATGACATACATTTGAGTTTCAGACTTCAAGTCCTTCAGAAAATGTATATTAAAACAAATCCTATTACTCTAGCAACTCTGTAAGTTTATAAGAGCAATATTCAAAATATACCCCTAATTGTATCCCCATGTTGTCAAGCTTTGTCCACATGTTGTGCATTAAGAGATTGAGAGGTATGTGCATAATTTTAACTAGGAATCTGGAAATATGTGTAGAAACAGTCAGGTAGTGTTAACAAACATTCCCCCACAGGTCTTTCAGATAAGAAAACTAACTGCCTGGCAATACAGTTTTAAGTCCTGGACTGCTTGTGTTTACTCTGGTATTATATGGCCTGACATGTAGCATTCACCAAAATCTGATATCACAATAGTACTGTAGTCTCAACCACTGTTTCTCACACTGTGCTACATAAAAATATGTATAGGACTGTCTGTATAAGACTGTTGTAATTACAAGGTCAGATTGTACAACCAAGAGAGATTTATTAAACACTGAAGGAGCAGACAGCAGTTTCTAAATGGCTCATTCTGCTGAAACAGAAATTGTATTTTTAGCAGACATAGCCATGGTTCAAATCCTGGGAGTGGTAGTAAGCTGTTTGCATAATCATACCTTTCAACTGTACAGATTTACCCAGAATATCCAGCTAATTGGATCATATTTTTGGCCTGTTCCTCTTTTTTCTGGCAAATCACTGGGATGATCTCAGCATTGTAGTCACCAAATAATGACATACATTTGACTGTCAGACCTCCTGTCCTTCAGAAAATATATATTACAACAAATCATGTTACTCTAGCAACTGTATAAAAGTTTATAAGAGCAATATTTACAATATGTCCATATTTGTACCCCCATTTTCTCAAGCATTGTCCAGATGTTGTGCATTAAGAGGTTGAGATGTATGTGCATACTTTTAACTAAGAATCTGGGAATATGTGTAGAAACATTCAAGTAGTGTTAACAAACATTCCCTCCACAGGTCTACCAGGTAAGATAAATAGAATTTAGCTATAAGACAGCTGAAGTATATACTGTGTACAAACATACCATTGCTCAAACCAAGGCCATAGGGTATTGTAAAAATACCTGTAGAGTTATGATTAGAGCGATGATCATTAAAGTTGTGAGTACTGCAATGATATACAAGTTGTTAATTGACACCCCCCACACCATATCTGCAACAATAATCTAAACACACAAATCAATGGGTATGTTTTACACCAAACCTACTGTTGGGACATATGTCCTATTGTTCAACAAATATTGAAATGTGTTTCTATTAATGTTCCATGTTGAAATACTATCATTGGTGGCCTGTTGCTATCAATGTAACCTGCATGCCCTTGTAATGGCTACCATTGTTCCATATATGCATGTGTGCTGTTGCAACTGTTCCATATCTGTTGTTTTGGGTTAATGGGAATATCTATGCATGCTGTTATAACTAATCCTGGATTGTGTTGACTATTACTAACCCACACATGTTCTAAAATTGTAACACCACAGCATGTTTGGGAAGGCCAGTCCCAGTGGACCCACCTCTCCATCCTCATCTGGCTGTGGCACCAGGCCCCAGCAAGTCTAAGACCCAGCCTGGGACCTCCTCATCTGCTGGTCCTGCACCACCTTTGGGTGGAACTGCCTCAGGGGATGGGGCTTGTCCCCACCTTGGGAGTGGGTGCAGACAGGATCCTGTCTCCCAAAGCCAGGTCTGAGGTTTGGTGCATAGCGAGCTTCGAAATGAATTTGGAGAGCTGCTATGTCAGCTTGAAAGATGTGTGGTGCAATTAGAGGGTTAGCCTGCCCCTCCTGCTCAGACCCCAGCACAGCCACCTTTGGGGTCATGAAGGTGCAGTGATGACTGCCCATTGGTGGGGACCTCAGTCCCACTGTTTCCATTTGGGGGCTCATGGGTTACCAATTTCCAAACACCCCTCCCTGTCCAAGGAGTTTACCCCCCACATGTGTCATATACCACACCTGTATGCTGTCTTGTCTGTCTTGCTGTTTTCCTACCCAACCTACCTCCCCAAATATGCCTACTATCCTTCCCCAACATCCCACTCTCACCTCAAAAAAAGGGCAATCTGTTCCCCCTAAAAAAAAATTCTCCATACATAGCTGTCCATTTTGCACATGTGTCCACTATACACATGTAATCTGGTCTAATTGGCTTCACAACATATTATTGTTGTCCTCCCCCTCTCTCATGGGTTAGAGTGTCCAAATATAACTCCAAATTCAGTATATTTGCACAGCTGCTTCTGTAGAAGAAATTGACATTTATGAACCTTCCCTGCACCAGTCCTTCACATCCCTAGCTACTTTTCCTATTGTCTTTCTGTCTGCATGCCCCCTTTTTCACAACTTTCCTATCACCATTTTTTCTTTTCTTTTAAACAAATTAGCATGGAGGTAAGTGGGGGTAAGCACTTTTAAGCAGTAGTAAGTGGAATTAAGCCTGTTTGCATGGTGCTAAGCAATGCCTACACAGATTAAGCACTTTTCAGGCTAACTGTAAGCATATTTAACTGGAAGTCAGCATTGCTTACTGCCACACAGACCCACGCAAACCCACTTTCAACTGCTTAAAAGTGCCTTAATCACTCTGTATCCAATAGCCCTTGTTCTGCCCAGCAACAAAATAATCAGCCTTTGCAAGTCTCGAACCCAGGACCTGCACACTATAATCACAGTAAATTATCACTAAGCTATCTGACATATTTGGATGTTTTCTCAAACATATCATGCTGCACAGTCATTCAGCAGTAGGGAAAATGTATTTATATATGTATATGTATATGTATACATATATATATATATATATATATATATATATATATATATATATATATATATATATATGTATATATTTATCACTAAGCTATCTGACATATTTGGATGTGTTCTCAAACATATCCTGCTGCACAGTCATTAAACAGTCTGGAAAATGTATTTATATATGTATATATGTATATATATATATATATATATATATATATATATATATATATATATATATATATATATATATATATATATATATATATATATATATATATATATATATATGTAGACATACTTGTCTATATATGTATGTAGTGCATTCGAACATCGGATCCACACTCTGAACCTCTCACTGCAAAACATCTGACCAAAGGTGCTATAAATGAAGGTGAAGGAGCCCAAAATAGGGACCTCTTGTAATTATTGCAATTATCCTTTCCTCCGCAGCTGAACTGTTCTGCCTTGCAGCAAGATAACCAACGCTTACAAGTATTGAACCCAGGACACTGCACAACATAGCCACAACAAGTTACAACTTAGCCTTCTCATCTGTAAGATGTTGGGATGATTTCACTAACATATCATGTAGAACAATCAGTCTACCATGGGGAATGTACAATGTGGAAGCACTAAACATTCTAATGATACATATTCACATGTATATATATATATATATATATATATATATATATATATATATATATAGATAGATAGATAGATAGATATATACACACATACATACATATATAAATACATAAAGACTTATAGATTTATATATATAAAGAGAGTATATATAGAGGGTGCACAGAATATAAAACAGCCATTATTGCTACAGTTGCCACCTTTTCAAATGGCCAGTGCCTGATTCTTTCCTACAAATGAGAATTATTGCATGAAACATATACATACACACATTGCAAAGAACATGACACTACACACAGCTTGCATATATATAAATGTTTATTTTTGTACTATTTCAGTGGTTTATGCTATTTCTGATAGCATTTAAGTGTTTGAAATACATAATAACTGATTAATGCAACTCTCAAAGAAAACATATGATACAGTAGTCTGCAAAACATAACATACTTTGCTGTCTAGGATAAAGCCGTCAAGTAGTACAACAGTAAAAAACATACTTGCCTTGAAGATAAGAATCAATCAAGAATTAATTACAGATGTAGCTCAACAGCCTCCAATTACACTCTGCACCCAACTCCCTAGGGGGAAAATTATCAGTTGTCGCAATGTAAATGTATCCGTTACATAACAATGCTTAACTTAAAACATCACTATCACACTGACAAACAGAACTGTGTGCAAGACAGTAAGCTCTAGCTCACCACTGTTCCCATGGTGAAATGTATGAAATTGTACAGCCATATACCTTAATGTTTCTTATTACTGATATCCCTCACATGTTGTAACAGCCTAGGTTAAAAACATTTAATACCCCTCCTCCATAAAATGTCTTACAAGGGCATATAACAGTGTTCTCCATACACTGACTTCCATACTGTACAGGGTCATACATGTTTTGTCCAGCTGTAGCCCTCATATATATGGACCCTACCCCACAACTTGTGTGGGAGTCCACAACTTCACTGGAATGATAGCAGGAATGTCAGCACTAAATAATGACAGACCATACCTATCAATCTCTTACTGCATGACATCTGGACAAAGCCTGGTATATAGGTGCAGGACAGAGGCTGAAGCACAGGGCCATATTTGAAATATTGCTGTTATAAACTGTGAAAGCTGCTGGTGTTACAGGATTGGTTGCAACATACCTTATCTCAGGAATATAACATCAGAAACACAAATGGATGTTGCCATGTACTGATAGCAATCAACGGAGAGAATGCCACTGGTATGTCAGGTACAATACCTGTGTGGGGAACAGACAAAACATAACAACCAATCCTCTGGCCATCATGCGCATAGGCCCACAGTTGAGAGCTATGCAAACAGACTGCATTCCATGCAAAACTAGAATGTACACGCAAACCCTGTAAAACTAGCAGTATTCAATGCACATAGCAGCAATACTCACACACTGTCCCTAAGACTGGGACCTTATACAAACATGTAGTTGGCCTGTGTCCACAAGTCCTGTTGTAAGAGGTATGGCTACCTGCTGTTTGTAACACTGCTGCCCACACACAGGAAGGATGTCTTCCATACAGGAAAGTTGAAGGGACAACGTCCACATGATGTAGTTATTTATAGTAGTGGGTTGCTATGACATTGGCTAATGGAAGACCTACACAGCTGCCTGCATGCAATTAGCAAGTGGGGAACAGCAATTGGTGCAGAGGCCATCACCTGAGCATGAGCATCACCTACAAAAGCCATGCTTCAACCTACTCAAACAAGCTTGATCCCAGTAATGGAGAGAATGGGAGACAGAGAGAGAGAGACACACATAGCAAAATAAATAAATAAATAAATAAATAAACAAAACCTCGAAATAAGAAACAGGAAGACATCCTATACACAGAAGGAACCTGAAGATAAGCCAGGTATGTGAAACATGTAAGCATGTAACTGAATGTAGTACTTGGTCTGTAATAGTGGGATAGATGATAATGAAAGATGTATATGTGCCATCAATATTTGTTGTAATGATGTCCTGCTAAACAAATGTTATGGGCATAAAATCTGGCTCTGTCTGCAGTGGGCCATACCTGTCAACTGTGCAGATCTGCACAGAATGCCAAGATTTAGCCATCATAGTGTTTGTTCTGTTCCTCCAAACATCTATATTAGACTTGCCAAACAGCTGAAGGTGGAAGTAATGAAGTCATGGCAAACACATGAGTTTCAGATCCCACCACCTTCAGAACAGTCATGGTAATGTGAAATGTATCATGTACAAACTTCATAGGTTTATAATAGACATATCTACGATCTGTCCCTATATATCCCCCTTAATGTTAGGCTTTGTCCACATGTGATGCTCTAAGAGGTGGCTAGGTTGGGTCACAACTGAGGAACCTGACACACCCTGAGAAAGGACAGCTCACATATGGCAACCACTAGAGTGTCTGTCAAACAGTCGTGTCTGTGCCACTGCTAAGTCAGTTAATGGGATGTTGCCCATATACATATGTTACCTGTGAACATGAGTATTATACATGTTTGTACTGTAAATCTAGGATACCTATATAGGGCATGAGCATAGTAAAGCACTATTGCAGATGTGTGTGTTAAACTGCATGTGATATATTGAATTAATAACATTCAACTGTACAGCGCTCTTCTGGACAAAGTTCACAGTTGTGACAGATATGTGTATGGCAGTTATATTGATACGTTATCAAAATTGACTTCCCTGTTTTGTCAACCAGTGAGGTGGACCAATGACCAGAAGCCCTGGTATAAGAGGTTGAGACATATGATTGAGCTGCAAGACTGTAAATACAGTGTGCCATATTGACATAGAACACAAATGTGTACCAGGTATACCCTGAGCATGTGTATGTATGTGTATGTTCAGCTGAAAGGCACAAAAGTAATAACATGGGTCACAAGCAGTGCAGGAAATAGGATGTGCATGTTGAACATGTGTGTAATATCACTGTCACTGCATACAACAAAATAAAATGTGTACTGCTACTGATTGTTGCATTGCTATGACACTGATATAGGTACTACATTAGGCATGCTTATCATGTAATCAGAGAAGTGCACAACTGTGTTAGGACACACTGACCCACTCTCCATGTCTACCACTAACAGCTATATCAACACCCATATACATTGGATTTCAAAATGTACACACCCCTGTTGTAATGCCAGGTCTCTGTGCTGTATGCCAATGAGAACACCGTAAGTCGTGTCAAAAAATTTATTACCTCAAATGTTACCCATAACCTGTACAATTCTATTGAAAAAGAAACAAAGCTGTTTCATGGAAGGTGAGCAACCATTACCGAGTGAAGATGTGATATGACATTAGCGTACAAACCAAGACAAATGGATGCTGTAATCATCTCAGCAGGTGTTTACACAACATACCAGTGTAAGGGTGTGCACACACATTCAACTGGCTTACTCTACTCAGTATTACTTCCCATATGTTGGAGGGACAGGTTCATAACCCAGAGACTGCCCATGCTATGGAACAGACCTCCCATACATGTCAAGCAGAGCACCTCACTGGCCCTCTTCAAGAGAAATCTTGATAAGTGGATGGGAAATATTAAATTCATCACAGGGATACTCATAACAAATACCCCAATGTGGGTGGCTTTGGCCACAACAACCACATCCATGTATATATACCAACTCCAGTATCACTGTACACCTGTACAGTGGGGAAGAGAGCATTTACACATCCTCTACTAATTTTGCTTGAAAGTATTTTCACAACATGATTGCTTTGAAATGTTACCTTTAGTCATTTAGTTCTCAGACAAATGATCTCCTGGGACATATATTTTCTGAAAACTGAAGTAGATCCCTACACATACACACACACTTACTTGGCAACACTGAGAATAGAACCCCTACCCAGGTACTTACTGCTACTAATGTGTTTGGCTTTAATTACACACACCACAGACCTTTTAGGGTGAGGTGTGCCCCAGGTTTCCTGTTAAGTGAAGAACATCACCAGGCCTTGTACAGTATGGTAATGGGGGATGTGCTGGGTGTTAATGAACAATACATAGTGTGACATACTGTCATATACACATTGACAAACACATACAGTCATAGACACATTTGACAGGCCTGGGTTTATCAGTGCTAACTACCTTGTCAGTGAGTCCATTCTGTTACAAAGTTTTTGCACACAACACATGCATCATTGGGCTGGATAGTGTAATCAGTTACCTGTATGATTGATGATGACAGCGGTCCTCATACAGTAGACCTTGGGACATGTACTGGGGGTACCATGGTGTAAAGACAGTATACCCAGTACCCACACCCCACATTGGATGTTGTACTCACTGAAACCCATGATAATGCTCTGACATACCCACAATCACACATTGACCAGGACTGCAGTACAGCCCCTTGTCTATCTAATCAGTGCTACTAAAGGGATATGTATTTATTGCATATGCCACAGGGATAGTAGGGTGAGGGTTTGTCATGGCTCTTCTAATGTCAGCAACATCACTATCCCTTATAATGTATGGCAAGGTTTACTGTATTTGGAGAATGTGGCCTCAGAATACTGTCTCCTACAAATATGTACACTCACACACATACACACACTTGCCAGGATTCAGAGGATAACCCATACCTATCTACACTTTTGTAGAACAGTGTTATGCTGGTACTGCAAGCTCCATGAAACCCACAGGGTGAATAGTGTAACAAGGTACATTGAACGTCAATTACAGCAGCAGATGTTTCTAAGTATGGCAATGTGGGGTGTAGTGGGTGAGAAGGTCCTCAGAGTATTTTCAACTACAAGTTTCCAAATACACAGACATGTTATTCTCAGTAATGCATAATGACACATTTGTCAGTACTGAGGTCCATAGGTGCAGGTGTTCCTAGGTATGTACCAGGCTAATGTCCATGGAGAGATGAGAAGAGTAGGGTATGTGGGTACACTGGTATCATGCCACCTGACATTTGTCAGCAGGCCATCTATCAACCAATGCCATCTGAGTGATCCCTGAGGTGACAGTTAAATTCAACATCCAATCATCTGGTTTTCTCTTGCAGAGGGCCACTGAGGTGCTCCAACTGACATGTATGCAACATATATGCAAAGGATCCTCCCTTATTCAGTATGCCAATATCCATCTCAAATAACATTCCTGAACTACACTCCCTGACCCAACAGGCCCTACTATCCACTGAACAGTGGCTCTCTCACAACCTATTGATCATAAATTCCAAAAAGACCAAACTCTTACTTTTCCTTCCCCATTCTCTTTCTCATCACAAAACCTCATTTTTTATTACATCTTCTAACAATACAAATATCCAACCTGACACCCACATAAAACTCCTAGGGGTTATTATCGATGACAAACTCAAGTTCAACCTACACATACTCCAATGTATAAAAAAACAAACCAGAAACTAGGTCTACTATATCGGAACAAAACATTCCTAACCCCTGAGTCTAGGCTTACCCTGGGCCAGGCACTCCTCCTCCCTTCCCTCTTATATGCCACCCCAGTTTTTACCAATATCCTGGCCTCCACTCTAAACAAACTGCAACAGACTTACCATAAAAAAGCCAGATTCATTACTAACTCCCCATACAACTCACACCACTGCATTTCTTTAAACTTTCTTCAATGGCTTGAACTTCCCCAGCTTCTGCTATCTTATCAATTTCATATGCTACACTCTATTCTTTATAAACCCTCCTTCTGTCTATCTTAATCTTCCTTAGTCTCCATCTACATCCCATCCCAGACCCTCCATACTTCTAACCAACAATTACTTGATATCTACCACCCTAAAAGGTCAGTAGGCAAACTACTCTACAAACACTCCCTTGCCCATGCTTGGAACAAACTTCCCCTTGACTTACGTTCAACCTCCCATACCTCACACTTTAAAAATGAACTAAAAGCTTATTTTCTCAATTCCAGAACCTGCCCTTGCCATGACCCTACCAAGTCTTCCTTCCCTTTATGTACCCTCAAAAGGACCATACTTAGCACCTCATTACACCTCTCTCTCCAATGTGTCTACTATGCATTTGCACAATTTTATACAAACAAAAAATGTTCATTGTTGACCTATTGAACTATATCAATGTAAAATTACTTAGCTTCTTTTTAATGCAACTTTAACTTTATGCATGTATCCCAACATATGTGAATCGATTTGCTATAACTGCTATTATATCAATATTGTTTAAAATTGTACTTGTTTTAAAATGTATTACTGGAGCTTTTCTCCTCGGGTCTCCACTGAAAAAGGGCCACAAGCCCATTTGGACACACCCAGTCAACAAATGTCAATAAATAAATAAATAAATATTACATAACATGGCCAGTGTCTATGTTAGAGACCTGTACCCAAACATATTCTGTTGACTGTGGTAGTCTGGTTGAGGTATCCATGGCATGTGGTGCATACAGGGTGGGGTTTCCTAGCTGTGGCATTCATAACACAGCTGGGCAGACATGTCAGAGTCAGTCAATCAGGGTTTGCCTGTAAGCAGCCATGATGGATACATGACATCTGCACATCTGTACAGGGGACAGACAGAAATTAGCTAGCCAAAAGGGTATGCATTAGGATGAATGTTTTGACAGATAGATGTCTGACACTGATAGGTATGCCATGACTACAACACAGCAGCCCTCAATGACATGTTCTAAACACATAGTAATCTACAGTTAATATCCACATATTAGATCAATATCCAATAGGAGAGACTTAATAACATACAGCTCACACACCAAGAACATAATAGTCATTACTCAGAGTCGAGCTTTGTATGCAGGTGAGTATGGTTCTAGCACTACAATCTGCAATCTACTCTTACTTGGAAAAGCAAGGTTCTAAACTCCCACACCCCCTACTTTATTATTCTCACTCTGAGATCGCACTACAGTGGGGAATAGGGCATATACACTGTCATTACTGTTTTCGGCCAAATGGATTTTCAGCCAAATGGATTTTTGGCGATTTGGACCATATGTAACAAATTTTCAGCCAAATGGATTTTCGGCCATATATCCTAAACCCATATATATATATATATATATATATATATATATATATATATATATGTATACACAGATGTAGCTATATGTATACATGTACATACAAACATATTTTATATATATATATATATATATATATATATATATATATTCATATATATATATATATATATATATATATATATATATATATATATATATGTCCATAGGTTCATAGGTAGGTACTAGGCTATTGTCCCAAGGGCCTAAGTAAGCCTAGCCAACAAGGTTCCGTGGATTATGCCACCCAGGAAAGTTATGTTCCTGTGCCCCTGTTGAGCAGAGCCAGAACAGTAATCCCCGGGGTATATTTCCTATTTCCCATCCACTCATCAAGATTTTTCTTGAAGAGTGCTAATGAGGAACTTTGCTTGACATAGATGACAGCTTGTTCCAGAGTATACGAAGTCTCTGGGACAGGAATATATCCTTCCAGTATGTCCTGTTTATTGTGGGGATAATGTTTAGGTCTCTAGAGCATGTAGCTTGGAGGGACTGGGAATTCTTTAGGTGTAGCATGTCCACAGGTCTGGGTTTAACATAGCTTTATATGTTAGGCAGAAATCTCCTCTGAGTAGGAGATATGCTACAGAGTAAAGCTGGAGTTTTTTGAGGTGGTCAGTGTAGGGCATCTGTTTGAGGCCAGTAATCCTCTTTATGAGGTACTTCTGTGGCCTATCAAGCTGCGGCAGATGTCTTGCAAGGTACATTCCAAAAGGAGCATTGTACTCTATAATGGGTCTAATGAGTGCCGAGTAGAGGGGAACAATGACCTCTTTTTTCCTGGATGAGAACCCTTTTGTGATGAGGTATGCCACACAGACAGATTTCCTGACTACTGTGGGGATGTGATTATCAAAGAAGAGACTACTGTCCACCTTGGTCCCAAGGTTTCTTATCACACATTTGGCATTAAGTAAACTGCCGTTTATATGGTTGTTCATGGATACAGAGTTTTTACCAGAGGGGATGACAATGCACTTTTTGGCATTGATCTTAAGGTCATGCCTCTGACACCAGGCATCTGTCTCAGTGAGGCCCTTCTGTAGGATGCCCACATCATTTGGGGACTCGACGATATATATATATATATATATATATATATATATATATATATATATATATATATATACATATATATATAAAACATATGCTCATAACATGTAGTGGAGTCATACCTCAGCACCATACATCACAACTTCTTAGTGCAAGGGAATGTAATGTAAGTATTGCAGTTATAAATGTAGAATGTTGCTACAGGAACAGGGGTTGTATCAACAGACATGTTGTGTAGGAAGACTCTTCTGATACTGACATGTACGCCATCATTTATGGAAAGACATCATAAAATCATCATAGTGAAGTACCATACAAATCACAGTAATGATCCTGTGTAGTACAGCAGAAATATGACCAATAAACATGGACAGTCTGAAACAATCTGTTCAGTCCAGAGGTATAAACAGAACTCCTTAGTGCAAGACGTGTGGACCAAGCCTGACAAAGGAGATATTTACAGCCATGAAAATGGGGATATAACACAAATACTGGAATAGATAAGCTCACACAGTTGATGCATTCACACCCTCCTGTCTGTCCTAATACATATTAACTAGAGGAGCAGAGGTCCCAAGCCCAAATACTTCCCACTAGTTAATGACATGCATCTTCACAGCATCCCACTGCTTTTTCAGAAATACACAACACATATGGTGGACAGGCAACAGTACATCTGACAAACATCTGGACATAACATCACACTAGGTAAATACACTAAGCTGCTAGGCATGTCACAAAGCACTGTGCAAATTACAGTCAAACTGCCAGAACACTGCCCCAAGTTTCCTATGGAGGAAAACACATGCACTTGAAAATATACCAGGCACTACAGGCAAGTAACAGCATGGAGTAACAGACACCAGTCTGAAAGTGCATACGCACAACCAATCTCAACACAGTCACAGTCACATTATGGTAAGCCTAATTAATGGTACAGTATACAGACTGTGTGAACAAAACCATCCTCGTATTTCTCATTCACACACTAACCCTACATATACTGGCCTAATTCACAGAGTAGTCTGATGCCTGACTTTGGCATGGGACTTGTTTCAGTCTGGCACTACAAACATATATGCTGATAGGGTACCAGAAACTGGAGCCGCATGCAAGGTCAGATACAACAGGACCAAGAACACTGACATCTACCACAGTCTGTACACAGGCCAAGTAACATATTCAGAATACACTGCTACAGAATGCTGACACTCAGTCAACAATCACCATAACTATACAGACCTCACTGCTGTACAGACTACAACTGAATGTCCAGGTTTTGTCCTCAAATATAAAGCCTAATATACATAACATGTCTAGCAGTCTGATGTATTACTGGCTTGTTATCAGGAATGATGTCAGTAAATAATGATATATTGTACATATGCACCTCTTACTGCATGACATATGGACAAAGGGTGACAGACTTGGGGGACAGAGGCACAAACACAGGGCCAATATTGACATATTGCTGTGATAAATGGAGAAAATTCCTGGTGTAATAGGGTTTGTTGTGACATATCTCTTCTGAGGGATATGAAGTCAGTAACACACATGGATGTCACCATGTATTGACTGCAATCGTCAGAGTATGCTACTGTATTTCTAAAGATAGGAAATGTGTGAGTAACACACCACATCTAAGACTCAGATATCTCTACAGTTGAGAGATTCCTCAGCCACATAACATTGTCATGCCAGACTTTAAATCATGTAGAACAGCCATATCTACACAAACCCTGTTAAACCAACATTACGTCAAATGTAGAACAGCAATTCTTATATTCTGTCCCCATGACTGCAACATCCCTCTCCTGTTTGTTGGCCTGTCTCCACAGTGCATGTTGTAAGAGGTATTTCCAACTACCTCTGGGATGCTGTTTGTCAGACACCCACATGAAGTCCAGCTCACAGTGAAGGAAAGGGCCAACACCCACATGAAGTGCTTAGTTATAGGAGTGTGTTTCCATGCACTTGGCTATAGGAATGATGCCACAGTTGTTCCACATGCAATTACCAAGTGGGGGACTCAAATTCATGCACAGGCCATCAGCTGATCATGAGCATTACATACAAAAGTCAAGCTGCTGCCTATGCAAAACAGATGCACTTATCCACATCCTCCAGAGAGGGAGAGAGAGAGAGAGAGAGAGAGAGAGAGAGAGAGAGAGAGAGAGAAAGAGAGAGATACAGAAAGAAAGTAAGAAAGGAAGGGTGTAAGAGCTAAGTGTGTTTGTGCATGATCCATGAGTGGAGAGTGGTATCTGGGTATTGTAACAGTTGCCTATATTGTTTATTAATCCATACTGTCACATAGTAATTGCACATGGAAGTACACATTTATGGCTGTGGATTGTCTGCAACAACCTCTACATTGTTTGAAAACTGTTGGCCTTGTAATCTGGACATTGGGACATATAGGTTCCCAATATAATGATGTAGCAAAACCCACAATGCAATGGATCTTGTTATTGCACAATCACCCCAGCACCCACACAGGATACTGTTAACACACACATACGAATAATGAATTTCAACCCCCTACCTGGCTATGTATTGTTATTACAGTGTTATGCAGTTATTGCAAGCACCACGGAGCTTACATGTTGGAGAGCTGTCTGAAGGTATCTTTGAAGGTGAGTGACATCAGCAGCACTGCTAAAGGAGGGGTAAGGGAAGTGTAGTAAGTGTGAATGTCCACAAAATCAGGTATCATCAAAGACACATGCACTCTGTCACACAAACAGTTTCACAGTTGCCATGTTTGGGATTAGAACTCCTACCTAAATAGCATGCTACACTATAGTATTACACGGTTACCACAAGCACCATGGAGCTTATAGGCTTGAAACATGGCCAAAGGGTTATTTCAAGGTGACTGACATCAGCAGGCATGTTAATGTAGGGCAATGGGAGGTGTAGTGAGTGTGAATGGCCTCAAAATCATTTATCTCCATACACACACACACACACACACACACACACACACACACACACACACACACACACACACACACACACACACACACACACACACACACACACACACACACACACTTGCCAGTACTAAGATCCATAGGTTCACTGCTTTACAGGTGTGTAGTAGGTGAATGAGCCTGAAGGTTCTACAAGACTAGGCCATGAGAATACATTGGCATCAGGCCACATGACAATAGTCTCCAGTGTGGGTCAGCGGTGTAGTCCCTTGAGTGGTCCCCAGCGGTGGGTATTGTATTCACCATCCACTCATCTGGGTTACTATTGTGGGTGGCCAGTGATGTCCACTGCTTCCCATGTATGTGATCTATATTCCATAACATAGACAGTGTCTGTGTTATGCACATGTCCCACGCGCATGTTCTTTGACGTGGGGAAGTGTACTTGAGGTTTCTGGGGCATGTTGTGTGGACAGATTGTTATCTTCTGATGTAGCATTCCTGACCTCATTTGGTGAGACCTGGCTATGTAACTGAGGTCGTGCTTGCACCTACATTGACAGCATGATATGGGTATTCAGTGGAGTAAGTGGCATTTGTCCATACAGGGCATGTGTATAAGGCATGGTATTCCTTTTGTGGGTTATGTTTGCAGACTCTACAGTTGTTGCAGGCATCCAGTGGGGAAGATGGCAAAAGGGCCACTGTACACATTTATTTGCCTACTGATGGGATGTAACAGGGTGCCATGTCCTTTTACTTGCTGGATAGCACACAGTCAACAGATGTAATACATAAAAGTAATTTCTGATGTCAGTGGCACTATTGTGTTCAACAGGCATGTATTCCATTACAATCACACCGTGGTTACTATCTGTGAGGCAATATGCAGGGAACTACCATTATCGTGGTTGTTGCCTAGCCAAGTGTGTTTGTGTATGAGATGCGGGTGGAGGGTGTTTTCTGAGTAATAGAATGGTTTCCTATATTGTTCACCAATTCATAATGTCACATATAAGGCTATGGATTTTCTACAGCAACCTCTCCAGTGTTTGATATATGTTGTCCTTATAAGATAGACATTGTGACATATACTAGGCCCTCAACATAATAATTTAGCAAACGACACCCCAATATGGATCCTGTTATTTATTACACAAACACAGCAACCTCCTCACAGGATACTGATGACAGACACACACACACTTGCCAGTACTGAGATTCAAGCCCCTACTTAGCTATGTATTGCTACTATACTGTACTGTACTTATTGCACACACCACATAACTTACAGGATGAATGCTGTCCCAAGGTACTTCTAAGGTGAAGAACATCACCAGCCTTTGTAAATACTGGAATTGGGTGATTTAGTGGGTGAGAGATCCCAAAAATAATTTTACCCCACACACGCACATTTACCAGGGGTGAGGTTCAAACCTCTACCTAACAACCTTTACGGACCATTATAGTTAAGCATTTACCAGATGCACCACTGACCTTACATGGTTTAGGGTTGGCAACAAGTACTTCTAAGGTGGATAATATCTGCAGGACTGCTAAAGTCAGGCTCTGAGATGTGTACTGTGTGTAAATGGGGCCAAAATCTTTAAGGTGCAAGCATACATACGCACACACACAAATCCTTGCCATGGATGAGATTCAAGCCCTATTTACTGCTACTACATTGTTCTGCATTTATGGAGTGCGTCATGGAGCTTACATGTTGGAGAGCTGTGCCAAGATATTTTTGAAGGTGACTAACATCAGCAGCAGTGCTAAAGGAGGGGTAAGGGGAGAGTAGCAAGTGTCAATGTCCATAAAAACAGGTATAATCAAAGACACACATACTCTCTCACGCTAACATACACAGTTGCCATGTCTGGGATTAGAACTCCTACCTAACTATTTTTTTACACTACAGTACTACACATGTATTGCAAGCACCATGCAGCTTACAGGGCTGAGTTTTGGCCAATGGGTAATTTCAAGGTGACTGACATCAGCAGGAGTGCTAACGTGGGCAATGGGAAGTGCAGTGTGTGTGAATGGGCCATAAACCATTCCTCTGGAAACACGCACACACTCAGTCACACACAACTTTACATTTGACAGGACTGGCTATACAAATGCTAGATGAATACTGATTTGTACTATCATGTTACACAGTTATCACAAGCACCTCATACACTAGAGGGCTGAGAGCTACCAAAATCAATGTCTACAGTGATTGACATCAGCACATCATGTGATATCAGCCAATTGGATGTGTGGTGGGTGGGACAGGCCTCATGATGGAAATCTCTCTGTCACTGTCTCTCTCTTCCCCACATCTGTGTGTGTGTGTATGCTTGACATATTATAGTGTGTCGCCTTGGAAATGTGTGAGTATTCCTATCCAATGCATGTGCAAAGCATGAGTGGTGTATAATGTAATGTGTGTACACAGACATCTGCGACTGACAGATATGTATAGTCCACTGTGTTGTCAGACATGGACTTCATTTCTCCAAGTGTATGAGCATGCCCAGTATGACTTTCTGTATTGAATGTGTGAATCCATTCCAGGTAGGTTGTACTCCAGTCCAGGGTTTGGTGTTCTACACCTACAGCTAGCAACCTGTTTTTGCAGGATATCTGTAGATAGGTTAACAATATGGAGTCACAATGGTTGACAGATAGTGGGATACTATAACTATTGTGTCTGTGCTGTTTGTGTTATATGGTTGGTGTTAAACGAGATATTCAGACATATGTACTGTTTTGCACTGTGATGTATTATGTCATCAGCTACTGACAGATATACTTATTTGCTCACAGTTATTTCCTGGGAAATACAAAATGAATGAAGCTGTGTCCATTATTGTGGTCTGCAGCCTACATATTCTTGAAAACTCATGCCATTGTGGAGGGGTGGCTGCAGACACTTGCTGATGGGTCTGTGTAAATGGTCCAGCACCTTGGTACTATGGTGGCTGAGGATTTCCTTCTTGTACATATATCAACGAAACAGAATGGCCATATCTTGTTGTGGCCATACCTCTCAACTGTACAGATTCACCCAGGTTAACAAGAGGCAGGGATCATATATCCAGTCAATTGTGCTTCGCATTGTGGTTTATGAGCAGGTTTGTAGCCACCTATCACTAAGTTTGCAGGCAGGGGTAGTATGGGCACACATCAGAGTTTCAGACTTGATGCACTCCATGACATCCATGCGTCTACACACCCCACTGTGTTATTCTATCCTCTTCCTAACATTATGCGAGCAATATCTGAGAAGTATTCCTATAGTTGTTCCTTCATCCCAGCAGTATTTAGGGGTTGGTCCACAGTTCATGCAGTAGGACATTGTGGGCATGCTCCTAGGATTTGTCAACATGGCCTTGCATTTGTGTTCTGTTGACTGTGTTATGTTGTTAGTTGGGACCCCATGAGATAACATACATTGGTACTACTGGTGAGGCACAGGCCTTTGACAGAGAACTGTAGGCCATTTGGTAGTGATGTAGGCCATCTGTAGCAGACCAGTGCATTCCATATCTCCTACATTCCCAGGCTGCAAGCCACTGCATTCCCCTGGGGTGACAGGGTAAGTGCGAGAGGTGTTAGTGGCAATAGTTCCTGTCCATATTAATCCATTGGTCTGGATGCTGGCAGGGTGCTGCTTACAGCTAGGGGCACACCTGCAATAGATACCTCTTCAGCATGCTGCATTCTGTGGGTATTCATATACAGAAGTGGGGGTCATACTGTACTCATTCCCAACAGCAAGGATATGACCTGTGATAAACCCGTGGCTGATGATGGGGTGAGCTGAGTGCATGTGTGATACGGAAGCTTCTTGCAGCTGACTCACAGATATACATGGGACATTCCCCTTATGCTGCCTTGTGCAGGGACATAATCAGTCTCTCATTACTTCATAACTGTGCCTTTTGTGGTCCGCCACTGATTGGCCAGACTACATCAGTATTCCATACTACACAGACAACTAATGTGCTGCTAACCTGTATGTACAATTCCAAAGGTGTGTGCAGTTGACAGTTGCATTTTATGTAATCTGTCTAGGGTACTTCCATCTGTGTACTGGGTGTATGTCTGGGCCCACATTCATGGCATGTCCATCTTTAAGATGGTGACAGATATTGACATCTAGATAGTGAGTATGAATGACTGCTGACATAGGTATTACTGAGAAGCTTTTTGGTTGGCACTTCAGTTGATGAAACATGCCCCTGTCATCAACAGTACTGGCCATAGGCCACCGAGATACAACCCTCCATGCCTACATGCTGACTACTTCCAGACAATATTGAACACACAACAACATAACACATGGACCCCTGCATATTGTACACATGCAACAATCTATCCTATAGATTGGGCTAGCTCAGGTAATCTGTGCTCCACTATTATTAAACCCACATGTACATGTTACTGCATTTCTACCTAGGCGGTGGTGCAGAGGTTAGCATTGTCACCTCACAGCAAGAGGTTCTCCTGTTCAAATCTCAGCTGGAGCACCTTCTGTGTGGAGTCTGCATGTCCTCCCCGTGGTTGAGTGATGTATAAAGACATGCAGGTAGGTGCGTGCATGAATGGGTGTGCCTTCTTTGAAGGTTGGGTGTCGGGCTGGCAACTTGGCACCATAAAAATCCACTAACAATCATTAGTGGACTGGAGTTCCGCTATAGTGACCCCTAACTGGGAAAAGCCGAAAGAAGAAGAATTGTGGTGGGGGCACACCTGACGACGTTAAACATTTGCTATGACTGTACTGGTATTTTGGGTACTCTGTTGGCTTTCATTTCATTTTGTATTCTGACCTATCATGCAGACTGGAGGCATATCAGTAGAGTACAGATCTTAAATTTTATTGGCCTACATTTCAGTTTCAGACTTCTAACCCTTCAAAAAGAACATACAACTGCTAGACCTGTTGTAGTCTGTCTGTGTAGGTCTTAAGGGAGGTTGTTAACCACTGCCATCAAATGGAGGCCTTATCCCAGCCTTTCTTTATGGTCATCTACAGCTGTCCTGCTGGCCGAGGCTGGTGGTGGGTATGTGTGCCTCACTGACATGAATGTGTGTGTCCTATGGACACAAATTTGGGCTACCACATGCACTGCAGTGGGATTTGTCACCTTGTCTAGTACTGCCTACTTTGTTGACACCAGTATTTGTTAGGGATTTCACGTTGCCCATATAGGTGTCCACTATCTGCTGCCATTCCATTCAGCCACCCGATTCCCTTGCATGCTCACATCCATACCATAGATACAACTATTAGAACATACTACTCCATTCAGCAATTGACAGAAAGAGTGACTTACCTTGTGGCTGTGCCAGTATGGAGGACGGTGCTGTAGGGCTGACTATGTCAGATGCACATAGTAGATTCCCTATACATGGTAAAGCACATGTAGTGTCATGTTTGGCATATGTTTTACTGTATGTGTGAGTCAGAGAGAGGTGTCATTCCCTGGGTCCTGACCGTGTCACTATATGTGCTATCCGTTGCCTCTTTGCCAAAGCCTGGGCATGCTGGGCATGCCTCCTTCTGCCTACATGGGCAGGCTCAGGCTGTTCTTTCTCCAAGTCCCTCTGTGCCTGTGATGGCCTTGGCAATGGTGGCAGGCTGTGTGGCCTTGCCCTGTGCTGTTCTTGCTGCAGCTGTTTACACAGGATCATATTGTGTAGCATGGCACATACTATGAACATTTGTGAACATGTAGCTGGAGAGTACTGCAAGGTTCCACCAGATATGTCAACGCAGCAGAATCATGACAGGTAGCAGAACTGTGACTTGAGTGTCCCAAATACATGCTCTATTATGATTCTGGTTTGTGAGTGTGCCTCATTACGGAGTTCTTGTTCGGTTGTGTGTGCATTTCTGATGGGTGTCATCAGCCATGACTCCAATGTGTAACCAGAATCTCCCACAAGGTGGCCATATGGGATGTCTCCACTGGCAAATGACTGGTACAGCTGTCATATGCCAGATGTGGGAGTCGTCATAGCTTCCAGGGCTGCCAGCACACAAATTCAATATAATGCCTTGGGCACTGCACATGACTTGGCAGCTGATGGAGGTGAAACCCTTGTGGTTTATGTAGACCCTAGCCCACTCATCAGGTGGTGCTTTGATTTGTATGTGTGTGCAGTCTATAGCACCCACTACCTCAGGGTATTCAGCTATTTGGTGGAAGAGACGCATATTGCTGGTCAACACCGCATGGGTGTTGACGAAATATATGTGCTCACTGGCATGTGCTGACATGGCATCTAGGAACTGGTGGAGTAGCCTGGATGCTGATGTCTGTGAGATCCCCATGATATCCCCAGCTGGCCTTTGGAAGGCACATGTGGCTAGTATTCTTAGGCCTACACATATTTTGGTATCCACTGGGATGGGTTCCCCTCTGTTGGTTCTGTGTGTGAGACGTGGCTGGCACAGCTCAAAAATTTAATGTAGAATGTACCTGTCTGCCCTATAGTGCTCCACTATCTCCAGCTCATGTAGCCCCTGGTAGTTTACCCTGGGTCTGTGCACTCTTCTCTTTCTCCTCACTGTGTGTTGGTCTTCAGCATTCACATCCTCACCACCCTCAGCCTCTTGCACATACTGATGTATGAGAGCAGCAGCAGCACCTAACATTTTGTTAGTTTTGTCAGGTAAAATTTCCCTGTCTGTGTACACCGGTGGTGTAGAGTTTGTGGGAAAAAGCAGACTGGAAGGTGTTTACATAGTTTATAGTAGTGTGCTAGGCTGTTCCATGTGTAATTGGCTGATTCTTATACATTTCTCCTGCCAACTATGCTAGTTCTGCTTGATTGCCTTCCTACTGCTGTTTTCCCTTTCCATTGCCTTCCTGTTTAAGCCCTGAGGTGCGGCCTGCATACCCAGTGCTCAGATGTGAACAGAGCTGCCATTTCCACCATCCATTCACCACCTCTCCAATACTAGAAGACACAAATTTTTCATCTCTGCTTAGAATATAGTATAAAAACAAAAAAGGGAAAGCAATATGAAAGCAACTAAAGAAATCTGAATCCATGAAATATACATTAGAATGAGACTGTCCAATATATCTGAAGCTATATTAATATGTCACATATGATAATAGCACCACTAACACGTAGATATGCCAGAAATACACATCAGATCAAAGTATGTATAAACATTAGAAGCTGAAGGTTAAGAAAATTGACAATATTTTGAAGACTTTTCAAGAAACATCAGATGATTTAACCATTTTATCAGTCATCTATCTAACATTTTTCATGTAAGGATCTGTGGAATATATATATATATATATATATATATATATATATATATATATATATATATATAACACTTATTACAACATAACTATTATATTTTGCAATTATACACATATTAATCCTATGTATTAACAATATCTATGTTGGTGTCTTTCAGTAGGAAGGGGGAGAGAAAAAAGGGCCTCACAACCCTCTGTTTAGTTACTAAAGGTTTAGTTATATAACATAAGTCTGATGTTAATATGCATAATGAGTTTTCTAATGCAGCTCCTTGTTCATTTGATGTCATTTAGTTACTAATAGTGTCATTGAATCTGCAGAATGTATTCATCTATAAGAGAACATAGGCATTTTAAAAGGAGTTAAACACTTTTATCAGAACTAATTATTTACCATTTAAAGTATCTAGTGAAGAATAAAATAATTTCAAGAGAAAATAATTCTAAGTACTACCATTTAGCAAGTTCAAAAGGTCAAATTATGTCATCACTGTTGTTTCCACAAGCTGCAGCTTCATAAACTTGTTAAAAAGTATCTAAACAGGCTCATACACAACAGAAGTTGTCTCTAGTGAAGAAAAAAGCATTTTTGCAGGAAATTAAGATCTTGAAAGTTTACAGAAAGCAAAAAAAAAAAAAAAAAAAAAAAAGCTCAAGTGCCTTGTCAGTGCATGTCATAAATCTCCACAATGAGAACAGTCACACAGACCAGCAGTTTCCTCACAAAACTTCAGCATTATGAAAAAAATTAACCCTTTCATATAAAAACAGCTATTTAGAAGTAACAACAGCTGGCTGAAATCAGAAATCATATTATAACATTTCAGTCATTTACCCACCAGTTAACCAGGCCAGAGAGAGAACAAAATGGAACCTAGTACACACACACACATATATATATATATATATATATATATATATATATATATATATATATATATATATAACTTATATTTAGTTATCTATAAAACACCATTAATGTACTGTATTAGAGTCTAAAACATCTAATTAGAAATACTAATCAGAAACACCTTGTTACCCCACCACTGACCCACTAGAAAAAATGCATGTTGGTATTAAGTCAAATTATACTATTACTGAAGAATTAGAAGACATAAATCATTTGTAGTTATTTAAAAGAGAAATGTATGTAAAGTATTTATAATGGGGAAAAGAGATAAAAGAAACACTGGTAACAAGAAAGAATAGGAAGAAAGAAGAGAGAGAGAGAGAGAGAGAAAGAGAGAGAATGTTGTTTAAATACTTAGTACTATATGTAATTAGAAGAAGTAGACATAGAAAGGAAAAGAGAAAGTTAATAATAACAATGATTCACATTACCTTACAGCATAGAGACTTTCCAGAATCAAATATATTATGATTCATAAAACAAAGCATTTAAAATTAGAAGGAATTTATTCATTTGTCCTTTAGTTTCTTAGTTTTGTTTGCTCCTTGCTTCACAGACCATTCATTTTTTGTTGCTTGTCTCTTCAAACTCTAGGATGACCATTCAGTTTCTTCTATGTCTGACAGTATATTTTTCTTTTGGATAAATTCTACTGCTTCTTATACGGAATCAAAGATCTTCACTCCTTCTGGAAAGGTGATTTTTATTCTTGCAGGAAACATAATTTTAGCTTTAATACTGGCTTTTTTCAAGGACTTAATTAGAGGAATACACTCCTTTATTATGGATATGACTGTAGAGGTGTAGTCATTGTCAAAATGAATAACTTTTTCACCCATCTTGATAGGGGAATTAGTCCAAGCTGATTTCAGCACTAAGTCCTTGTCTTGCGAGGAAATAAATCTAACTATTATAGACCTGGGGTTAGATGAACTCAGAGATGAAGCTGGCTTTGCCAGGGACCGATGAGTCTTCTCAATTCCAAAAGAGAGGGATTCAGGTATGTTTAGTGCTGACGAAAGCCACTTATTGAGGAACTGAATCATTAGCACCCTCTTCTTTCTCAAGAATTCCATATATTCTTATGCTATTCCTCCTTGATCTACTTTCAATGCCTTCCAGTTTCTCAATTAGTCTGGTGTTTTGTTTCAGAAGAAATTCATTTTGATGTTCATTTTCTGTCACTCTATATCTAGGTCAGTTACTGTTTCCTCTAAGGCAAGAATCTGTTCAGATTTTTTTTTACTATTCCATTTAGAAGTTCCAGTTGTTTACTACATTCTCGTTTGATAATATCCATTTTGTTTTCGAATTCGTCATTTTTTAGTGACAGTCCTTGGATGTTTGTTATTATAAGATGTAATTATTTCTTCACTACACTCTCCTGCTGTGTGTTCTTCGAGTTGTTCATCTTGAGATCTCCAGTAGAAAACTTGACAGGAATAATTAAAACATTCTCCTGACTATGTATAAGTTTTAAAAAAATAATAAAGAGTCTATGTTAATCTAACTTTTAGCATACTTTTAGTTAGATTTTTCTAAGAATTAAGGTATATTTCCTGTCAGGATATTAAAATCTAAGCAGAGTTATAGATTTCTGCTGCTATCAGACTGGCATCTTGGCCACGCCCCAAGCAATTTTTCCCTTTTTAAACATTGTCTAAATATTGTCAGCTTAGCGAAAAACTGAGGTTATCTGCATGAACCTGACTCTTTGTAGGGATTGCGGAGGACTGCTGTGGACTCCTCTTCTATCCCCAATGCACTCATGTGAACTCAAGGCCACATTCATGACCACTTCAACATAGTTACAGGGATAAGTTGACTTACACGTTCGCTTATTACTTTGATTCATAGAGCTAACCATAAAAAAGGCTTAATTTATGTACAAAAACACATAAATGACCCTGAACTTATGAAAATAAGATTAACAATGACATAATAACTTACAATTACTGGAGTTAGGTGTCATATAGCTTAATAATCCACAACCTGTTTAGTATAAGCAAAAATAATAGAAATAGTACAAATTAATCTGAAACAGTTTAAAATTATGCTAGATTGCTGAGTTTAATTAAAGAAATGTTTGCTTTACTGATATGATGGGCATATTACAGTAGCTTAAGTGAATACTGTAAAACTGTCATTTGTAAATGGAAATTTATTACAGCAAAAGTGGAAATGATTAGCGATCAGTGAGAAAATAATTTACTTTGGTGTCATTTAGTGATTGTGTACACATGGTAGAAATGTAGTGATTTAATTGTGAATTACTGAAGTGGCAAGGATTTTTTTGTCTCAACATAAATGTGTCTACTGGGAGATTTCTGGTGTCAGTTCTGAATGCAAAATGACAATATTATTAATACAGGAATGTGACAAGGACTAAGGGAATTGATGGATCTGTTAACAAACTGCTTTATTTACTGTTTTGAATACATTCCTGATGGTGCAAAAAGTACTTCAACACAACATTATTTAGCTGGACTGAGACTTTTCATGTGTATATAACTATGGGTTTGTGTCACAAAACATTTTGTTTTTTGAGGAACGTTGGCATGCTTTCATTGTTATATTGTTTGGCTGATGATTAAATCAAAGGTTTCTTTTTGTTTGACTGTGGTATATGTTTTTCTGTACAGTAATGATGCAAAGCCAAGGATCAACACAGTGGAAAGGACAACTTAAGCCATGACGACAACTGCATCCTCATTGCAGTCCTTAGTACATACAGAAAAAATCTTTTTGGGAATGGGGGCCCACAAAAGCTGAGAGGGCAAATGCCTGGAATCAAGTTGTTGGGACATAAGCATGGTCAGTAGAAGGAACTCACATTAATACAGTGGAAGAAGAGCGAGAAAATGATATGGTAAGACATGCTAGAGCCAAGCGAGGCAGAATGCAATTGCCCAAAGCAGTACTGGAGGGGTATGAGCTCTACACTTATCATCTGAATACCAGATAAGGAATACCTCCTCTCCATTTATGGGGATAACTATGACACAGAAGAAGATGGGAGTGGAATAATCCAAGGCAGTGTGGACACTGGCTATTTCCAATGTCTGTAGTAGCAACACCTGCCTGCTCAGGAAGGTCAGTTTAAAAACAGGAACATATTTATATAGGGAGTTGAATGCTGACATGGAATGATTGTATTAAACACACAATTACTATCAACAAGTGACAAAGAATGACAATGAAAGCAGTTGAATGTTAAATGTCCCCTACGTCTCCTTATCCAGCATACAGTAGTATATGCTACTTATTTTTTAGTAATGTTTTCAAATCATTTGTTACAGGGTCAGAAGTGGGGGAAAACAGTTCCACTATACATATAAATTTGGAGGGTATCAGCAGCAGAATGGGTGTTGAAGAAGATGATGATGGAAATATAGTTATGCTTATGAGGAAGCCTTTAGAAAGTGGCAGTCAGTCCCCAAGTTTAATGGCAGGATCTCATATCCTACAACTTGTTAGTAATTTTGCAGGAAATGACAGTGCAGCACAAAGTGAAGCACATGCTGGCATTACATTCACACTTGCACAGGAAAAAATCTGCACCTCTTCACTAGTATACCCAAAGCCAGATGAACACTTTCAGGATGACAGCAGAAATTCAGAGGTAAAAGTGTCCACAGTGACACCATTACATAGGAGCAACAGGCAGAAGAATTTTTCACAGCTACCCCAAGAAACACATAAAGCAAATGTGTCATGTCATTGTTAGAGCTCAGGGCACTGCCAAAGAGAATCAGCTTGAAATAGTCAGAGTCCTCCAGGCTATACATGAAGATTTACAACATTACATGGAAATGGCAGATAGTAGGGATAATGCCAAGATCACACTGATGTACAGTATGGTGGCACATCAAATATCCATGGTTTCCTCCATTTGTACACTAGTAAGAACTTACCAGACACAAGTACAAGTCAACCTTGGAAAGGGAAGAGAACAGGGCACTGTCAGGACATGTGGGGCAGATCACCTAAGACCACAAATGATTCTCAAGAAAGTACTGTAATTAGCTGGGGGGAGCAAAAACAAATAGGTTTCTTGCAGGTGGCATCATCCTTCATGTACATTTAACAGAACCTTTCATTCGAGGTTGTGGTCCTGGTCCCACAACACTGTCAGATCAGTGTCTGCTATATTACCTGCATTAAGTAGGTTATGACATTGTATCAACTTGCCACCCAGCTTTCACAACAGCCCCCCTTCAAAATCACTTCCACCATCACCTAGCCTATCCATTGGAGATGTGTATGCCAGGTTTGTCCTTGACCTACTCTGATTAAAGTGTGACATTTCTGTTACTTAAAATATGATCTTCACACATACATCAATGTTTAACTCAAAGGGAATACATTATAAAATTAAAGTAAAAAAATAAAAAATGCACAAAAAAGGGGGTCAACTCATGAAACTTTTCAAATGCATGCATTTGATTCCTCTAACAGTACTGATTAAAACCTCATGGGACTGTGGAAAGAGAGCTGTAAGTCATAATGTAAGACTGCAGTGATTACCACCATTTATGCTCTGTGCATTGCTATTGTTACTGGGGTAATTATCTACAACTTAAAAATAGTAATACACAAGTATTCAGGGAAACACTCATAAGAAAATTAAAAAAAAAAATGAATATCTGACCATGTAAAAAAACACTGCTGCCACTTCACTCCCAGCACTAAACAATGTGTGATATTGTTCTCTGAGGTCACACATTATCGGGTATGACAAAATAAAATAATTTGATGTGCAGCACCTAAACAGATACAATAATTCAAACCAAGAAAACATTGTGTAACACAAAAAACAAATGATACATTTTAATTCAATTGCATGGTATGAACTCCTGTTAAATACTGAAGTAACAGTTTTTACCAATTATACTATTTCATGTACATACTTAGATAAACCACCTCAGCAGAATATATTGTGCAAGACAATTAAAAATGTGATTATTCTTTATATGATGCATTACATTACTAAAAAGGAGTCAAGGAGCACTCAGGCATGACTTTAGCAAACAAAATAATATGAGTACCTGTTCGGAAATAAAAAAAATATTCTTTAAAGATGGGAAGGAATATCTGATGAACACTGACAGTAGACCCTGCACAACACAGCATAGCCACAGATATCACTGCATGTATTAATTATAATCTATGTATTTTTACAAGAAAGGAAACACTAACCTGAATGCCATGGTCCATAGTGCTGAACTAGATATCACCTGTTTATCTGTACAGACATATGGTGTGTATAAGTCTGACACATGGAGTCCCTTACTTTTTCTGCAAGCTGGTCACCATTAGTTGTAATAGGACTAGAACTGGGAGCTGCAGTGACAGCATGGGTCACTTCACTACCAAAATGGTACATGAGCATGCTGTGCAGAATGCAACATGCAGTAAACATTCTGCATGCATTAGCTGAGTCATACTGAAGGGCACCCTTAGACTCATCCAGGTACCTAAAATGACAGGAAAAAGACCCTCTGAATGATAATAAGTGTCTGGAACAGGGCTGTGTTATAGTTTCCTCTGCAGCTCTACATAGCTGTAGTGGATCCAGCATCACATGAAAGAAAGAAAAAAAAAGACAGAGACAGAAAGAGAGAGAAAGGGGGAGACAAAACAAAGAAAAAGTGGTTTATTATTCAGTAATACATTTTACCATGAATAACTACTTAAATAAGAAAATATGAACACTGCGCATCCTGTCATGTAGGAACAGGTGGCAGACTGAGCTAGTGTGCTAGATATAAGAATCATGTGCACTTCCAGGATGCTGGGCAGAAAAGTTGGTAATGTACATCAATGCATCACACACTATCTGGCAATTGATAGAATGATAGCTATTTCTACTGTAGTTTTGCTTCTCCTGTGAACCAGATGGGACCCTAACTGCAACATGGATGCAGTCTACTGGGCCACTCTGTAAAAGGCATGCATAGTCCTGGCTCAGTCCTGATGTGACACCAAGATATAAATTTACTGGTCCACAAATGTGGACCTGGTACATCCAGGAATTGCTAGAGTATTCTTGAGGCAGAAGCCTGCAAGATACTCATTGTGTCCCCAGTCTGTCTTTGGCATGGTCTCTGTGACAAGTATAATGAGGGCTTTACATACATTTATTTATTTATGTATTTATTTATTTATCATTTGTTAACTGGGTTAATCCAACTGAGCCAGTGTCACATTATCAGTGGAGATCCGAGGAAAAAAGCTCCAGACAGTTATTACAAAGTCACATAAAGAAAAACATCTGACAATGAAGTTGTATGCAAACAATACAATAATGTGATTTGCATGAGAACATTAGAAATTTACAAAAGGCCTGAGAATGAAGTTTACATAAGACATTACAATAATGTGCATAACATGCACTATAAAAGTTAGATTTTTTATCAACAAAAAGTGAAAGAGATGCCAATGAGATAAGACACAATAGGTGTCAAGATGGGATTTAAGTGGGATCATTGCAGTGAGAGGTGCTGACATTTAGAAAAGTTTTAAGTTTGCATTTAAAGAGATTTATGTTCAAAATTATTTTTATGTTAAGGGGGAGTTTGTTCCATGCATGGGAAATATTATATTTGCGAAGAAGTTTATCAATATTTTTGTTTGGTTTATAGGTGCCCAGAAGGAGCTGGTCAGAACTGTGGAGAGTTCTGGGAGGAATATAATGTGATATTAGTGAGAATAGAGCATGACAGGAAAAGGGTTTTAAGAGCAAAGTACGAGTCATTTGTAGCTAGGAGTGAAGCAGGTGCTGGAGGAAGTCAAGTCACTGGAGTTGTTTTAGTGCATGGTAGTGATGAGATTTGTAAGGTTGCTTACTAGAAAATATTGCAACACTACAGCATGATTGCAGAGTTTAGCCAAGAGGGTAGATTGTAAATGTGAAAAGATGGGGGTGGCATAAAGTAGACATGGAAGGAGGAAGGCCTGAGCTAGTTTCTGCCTAGGGTCAGGAGCTAGGTATTTTTTATGTCTGTAGAGTAGGCCGAGTTTTTCATTCATCTTTTTAATACAGTGCTGAATATGGGTATCAGATTTTTATTGGTCATCGATAATAACATCAAGAAGTTTAGTATGTGGGTCAGGTTGTATGATGGTATTGATGAGAGAAGAAATGGTGAAGGATGATTTGAGGTTAGAGAGGGTTTTTGGAAAAAAGTGTAGTAGATTTGTTTTTTTGGGCTTTAGAATTAGTTGGTTGTCAGCCATTTTTCTACAGATAGGAATCTATGCTGAGTAGTAGAGAGGAGGTCAGAGAAACTGTCAGAACAGGTAATAGGGGTAGAGTCATCTGCATATTGTGTCAGGGAGGATGCTGTACAGGAAGTATGCAGTTGGTTTGTGAAAATATTAAAGAGTAAAGGGCCAAGAATCAAGCCTTGAGGCACCCCAATTTGGATTGGTAAGTAAGTGGAGTAGGTAGCCTGCCATCTTATTGATTGGTGTCTATTATTGAGATAGCTAGTGAATCATTTAATAGTAGAGGGAGGCAAGTTGAGTTGTGATAGTTTATTGAAAAGTTTGGAGTGTGATAAGGTATTGAATGCTTTAGAAAGGTCAAGAAAGAGTCAAGAAACCAGTAATTTTTGTCCATGGCTTCGGCAACAGTTTGAGTAAAGGACAGTAGGGCAGTGGATGCACTATAATGGGGTTAGAAGACATGTTGCATAGGGGTTAGTAGGTTATTATCTAGAAGGTAGTGGTACTTAATAAGCTGTCTGTGAATGGATTTTTCAAGGTGTTTAGATAGCGGAGAGAAGATAGCAATAGGTTTGTAGTTGGATGGTTCATTGCTGTTGCCTCCCTTGTGTAATAGAGTGATAAAGAATGATTTCCATATATCTGGGACAGTGGATTCTTGAATAGATTGATTGATCAGGATAGAGATAGAGTAGGCTATTGGGTGAGCAGCTAGTTTAAGAAAGGGGGGATTATCAGAAGAGAGGGAGCATGGCTTCAGCTTAAGCAGGAGAGATTTGGTGTAAGATGTTGGAATGGGGTCGGATGTGAAAGAGGGAGTATTGGTGAAATGTGGAGTGTGGGTGTGTGTTTTTTGTTCTGACCATTGTACATGAGTTTGTGAATAGATTCAATAATGTATGAATTTAGAAGAGTGGCAGTTACAAGGAGGGTTTTGTTGGGGTAGGGGTTGGTGGTAGAAGGGTTGCCTGGGTGTAGGATTTTATTAATAGAATGCTAGAATTTTTGGGGGTTAGACTTATGGGTGAGTTGGGCATTGGAGTAGAATTTTTACTTATCTGCACTAATGGGTTTTTTAGTCAGATTACATAGCTGTTTAAAGGCTTGGAGAAGAGAAGGTGATTTAGTTTTATTCCATTGTTTCCATGTGCTGTCTCTTTTTTACATAAGAGATTATTACACAAATGATTCTCAAGAAAGTACTGTAATTAGCTGGGGGGAGCAAAAACAAATAGGTTTCTTGCAGGTGGCATCATCCTTCATGTACATTTAACAGAACCTTTCATTCGAGGTTGTGGTCCTGGTCCCACAACACTGTCAGATCAGTGTCTGCTATATTACCTGCATTAAGTAGGTTATGACATTGTATCAACTTGCCACCCAGCTTTCACAACAGCCCCCCTTCAAAATCACTTCCACCATCACCTAGCCTATCCATTGGAGATGTGTATGCCAGGTTTGTCCTTGACCTACTCTGATTAAAGTGTGACATTTCTGTTACTTAAAATATGATCTTCACACATACATCAATGTTTAACTCAAAGGGAATACATTATAAAATTAAAGTAAAAAAATAAAAAATGCACAAAAAAGGGGGTCAACTCATGAAACTTTTCAAATGCATGCATTTGATTCCTCTAACAGTACTGATTAAAACCTCATGGGACTGTGGAAAGAGAGCTGTAAGTCATAATGTAACACTGCAGTGATTACCACCATTTATACTCTGTGCATTGCTATTGTTACTGGGGTAATTATCTACAGCTTAAAAATAGTAATACACAAGTATTCAGGGAAACACTCATAAGAAAATTAAAAAAAAAAAAATGAATATCTGACCATGTAAAAAAACACTGCTGCCACTTCACTCCCAGCACTAAACAATGTGTGATATTGTTCTCTGAGGTCACACATTATCGGGTATGACAAAATTAAATAATTTGATGTGCAGCACCTAAACAGATACAATAATTCAAACCAAGAAAACATTGTGTAACACAAAAAACAAATGATACATTTTAATTCAATTGCATGGTATGAACTCCTGTTAAATACTGAAGTAACAGTTTTTACCAATTATACTATTTCATGTACATACTTAGATATAGCACCTCAGCAGAATATATTGTGCAAGACAATTAAAAATGTGATTATTCTTTATATGATGCATTACATTACTAAAAAGGAGTCAAGGAGCACTCAGGCATGACTTTAGCAAACAAAATAATATGAGTACCTGTTCGGAAATAAAAAAAATATTCTTTAAAGATGGGAAGGAATATCTGATGAACACTGACAGTAGACCCTGCACAACACAGCATAGCCACAGATATCACTGCATGTATTAATTATAGTCTATGTATTTTTACAAGAAAGGAAACACTAACCTGAATGCCATGGTCCATAGTGCTGAACTAGATATCACCTGTTTATCTGTACAGACATATGGTGTGTATAAGTCTGACACATGGAGTCCCTTACTTTTTCTGCAAGCTGGTCACCATTAGTTGTAATAGGACTAAAACTGGGAGCTGCAGTGACAGCATGGGTCACTTCACTACCAAAATGGTACATGAGCATGCTGTGCAGAATGCAACATGCAGTAAACATTCTGCATGCATTAGCTGAGTCATACTGAAGGGCACCCTTAGACTCATCCAGGTACCTAAAATGACAGGAAAATGACCCTCTGAATGATAATAAGTGTCTGGAACAGGGCTGTGTTATAGTTTCCTCTGCAGCTCTACATAGCTGTAGTGGATCCAGCATCACATGAAAGAAAGAAAAAAAAAAGACAGAGACAGAAAGAGAGAGAAAGGGGGAGACAAAACAAAGAAAAGTGGTTTATTATTCAGTAATACATTTTACCATGAATAACTACTTAAATAAGAAAATATGAACACTGCGCATCCTGTCATGTAGGAACAGGTGGCAGACTGAGCTAGTGTGCTAGATATAAGAATCATGTGCACTTCCAGGATGCTGGGCAGAAAAGTTGGTAATGTACATCAATGCATCACACACTATCTGGCAATTGATAGAATGATAGCTATTTCTACTGTAGTTTTGCTTCTCCTGTGAACCAGATGGGACCCTAACTGCAACATGGATGCAGTCTACTGGGCCACTCTGTAAAAGGCATGCATAGTCCTGGCTGAGTCCTGATGTGACACCAAGATATAATTTACTGGTCCACAAATGTGGACCTGGTACATCCAGGAATTGCTAGAGTATTCTTGAGGCAGAAGCCTGCAAGATACTCATTGTGTCCCCAGTCTGTCTTTGGCATGGTCTCTGTGACAAGTATAATGAGGGCTTTACATACATTTATTTATTTATGTATTTATTTATTTATCATTTGTTAACTGGGTTAATCCAACTGAGCCAGTGTCACATTATCAGTGGAGATCCGAGGAAAAAAGCTCCAGACAGTTATTACAAAGTCACATAAAGAAAAACATCTGACAATGAAGTTGTATGCAAACAATACAATAATGTGATTTGCATGAGAACATTAGAAATTTACAAAAGGCCTGAGAATGAAGTTTACATAAGCATTACAATAATGTGCATAACATGCACTATAAAAGTTAGATTTTTTTTATCAACAAAAAGTGAAAGAGATGCCAATGAGATAAGACACAATAGGTGTCAAGATGGGATTTAAGTGGGATCATTGCAGTGAGAGGTGCTGACATTTAGAAAAGTTTTAAGTTTGCATTTAAAGAGATTTATGTTCAAAATTATTTTTATGTTAAGGGGGAGTTTGTTCCATGCATGGGAAATATTATATTTGCGAAGAAGTTTATCAATTTTTTTGTTTGGTTTATAGGTGCCCAGAAGGAGCTGGTCAGAACTGTGGAGAGTTCTTGGAGGAGTATAATGTGATATTAGTGAGAATAGAGCATGACAGGAAAAGGGTTTTAAGAGCAAAGTACGAGTCATTTGTAGCTAGGAGTGAAGCAGGTGCTGGAGGAAGTCAAGTCACTGGAGTTGTTTTAGTGCATGGTAGTGATGAGATTTGTAAGGTTGCTTACTAGAAAATATTGCAACACTACAGCATGATTGCAGAGTTTAGCCAAGAGGATAGATTGTAAATGTGAAAAGATGGGGGTGGCATAAAGTAGACATGGAAGGAGGAAGGCCTGAGCTAGTTTCTGCCTAGGGTCAGGAGCTAGGTATTTTTTATGTCTGTAGAGTAGGCCGAGTTTTTAATTCGTCTTTTTAATACAGTGCTGAATATGGGTATCAGATTTTAATTGGCCATTGATAATAACACTAAGAAGTTTAGTATATGGGTTAGGTTGTATGATGGTATTGTTGAGAGAAGCAATGGTAAAGGATGATTTGAGGTTAGAGGGTTTTTGGAAAAGAGTAGTAACTTTGTTTTTTGGGGGATTTAGAAATGGTTGGTTGTCAGCCATTTTTCTACAGATAGGTAGCTATGTTGAGTAGTAGAGAGGAAGTTAGAGAAACTGTCAGAACAGGTAATAAGGGTAGAGTCATCTGCATATTGTGTCAGGGAGGATGCTGCACAGGAAGTATGCAGTTGGTTTGTGAAAATATTAAAGAGTAAAGGGCCAAGAATCAAGCCTTGAGGCACCCCAATTTGGATTGGTAAGTAAGTGGAGTAGGTAGCCTGCCATCTTATTGATTGGTGTCTATTATTGAGATAGCTAGTGAATCATTTAATAGTAGAGGGAGGCAAGTTGAGTTGTGATAGTTTATTGAAAAGTTTGGAGTGTAATAAGGTATTGAATGCTTTAGAAAGGTCAAGAAAGAGTCAAGAAACCAGTAATTTTTGTCCATGGCTTCGGCAACAGTTTGAGTAAAGGACAGTAGGGCAGTAGATGCACTATAATGGGGTTAGAAGTCATGTTGCATAGGGGTTAGTAGGTTATTATCTAGAAGGTAGTGGTACTTAATAAGCTGTCTGTGAATGGATTTTTCAAGGTGTTTAGATAGCGGAGAGAAGATAGCAATAGGTTTGTAGTTGGATGGTTCATTGCTGTTGCCTCCCTTGTGTAATGGAGTGATAAAGAATGATTTCCATATATCTGGGACAGTGGATTCTTGAATAGATTGATTGATCAGGATAGAGCTAGGGTAGGCTATTGGGTGAGCAGCTAGTTTAAGAAAGGGGGGATTATCAGAAGAGAGGGAGCATGGCTTCAGCTTAAGCAGGAGAGATTTGGTGTAAGATGTTGGAATGGGGTCGGATGTGAAAGAGGGAGTATTGGTGAAATGTGGAGTGTGGGTGTGTGTTTTTTGTTCTGACCATTGTACATGAGTTTGTGAATCGATTCAATAATGTATGAATTTAGAAGAGTGGCAGTTACAAGGAGGGTTTTGTTGGGGTAGGGGTTGGTGGTAGAAGGGTTGCCTGGGTGTAGGATTTTATTAATAGAATGCTAGAATTTTTGGGGGTTAGACTTATGGGTGAGTTGGGCATTGGAGTAGAATTTTTACTTATCTGCACTAATGGGTTTTTTAGTCAGATTACATAGCTGTTTATAGGCTTGGAGAAGAGAAGGTGATTTAGTTTTATTCCATTGTTTCCATGTGCTGTCTCTTTTAACATAAGAGATTATTACACAAATGATTCTCAAGAAAGTACTGTAATTAGCTGGGGGGAGCAAAAACAAATAGGTTTCTTGCAGGTGGCATCATCCTTCATGTACATTTAACAGAACCTTTCATTCGAGGTTGTGGTCCTGGTCCCACAACACTGTCAGATCAGTGTCTGCTATATTACCTGCATTAAGTAGGTTATGACATTGTATCAACTTGCCACCCAGCTTTCACAACAGCCCCCCTTCAAAATCACTTCCACCATCACCTAGCCTATCCATTGGAGATGTGTATGCCAGGTTTGTCCTTGACCTACTCTGATTAAAGTGTGACATTTCTGTTACTTAAAATATGATCTTCACACATACATCAATGTTTAACTCAAAGGGAATACATTATAAAATTAAAGTAAAAAAATAAAAAATGCACAAAAAAGGGGGTCAACTCATGAAACTTTTCAAATGCATGCATTTGATTCCTCTAACAGTACTGATTAAAACCTCATGGGACTGTGGAAAGAGAGCTGTAAGTCATAATGTAAGACTGCAGTGATTACCACCATTTATGCTCTGTGCATTGCTATTGTTACTGGGGTAATTATCTACAGCTTAAAAATAGTAATACACAAGTATTCAGGGAAACACTCATAAGAAAATTAAAAAAAAAAATGAATATCTGACCATGTAAAAAAACACTGCTGCCACTTCACTCCCAGCACTAAACAATGTGTGATATTGTTCTCTGAGGTCACACATTATCGGGTATGACAAAATTAAATAATTTGATGTGCAGCACCTAAACAGATACAATAATTCAAACCAAGAAAACATTGTGTAACACAAAAAACAAATGATACATTTTAATTCAATTGCATGGTATGAACTCCTGTTAAATACTGAAGTAACAGTTTTTACCAATTATACTATTTCATGTACATACTTAGATATACCACCTCAGCAGAATATATTGTGCAAGACAATTAAAAATGTGATTATTCTTTATATGATGCATTACATTACTAAAAAGGAGTCAAGAAGCACTCAGGCATGACTTTAGCAAACAAAATAATATGAGTACCTGTTCGGAAATAAAAAAAATATTCTTTAAAGATGGGAAGGAATATCTGATGAACACTGACAGTAGACCCTGCACAACACAGCATAGCCACAGATATCACTGCATGTATTAATTATAATCTATGTGTTTTTACAAGAAAGGAAACACTAACCTGAATGCCATGGTCCATAGTGCTGAACTAGATATCACCTGTTTATCTGTACAGACATATGGTGTGTATAAGTCTGACACATGGAGTCCCTTACTTTTTCTGCAAGCTGGTCACCATTAGTTGTAATAGGACTAGAACTGGGAGCTGCAGTGACAGCATGGGTCACTTCACTACCAAAATGGTACATGAGCATGCTGTGCAGAATGCAACATGCAGTAAACATTCTGCATGCATTAGCTGAGTCATACTGAAGGGCACCCTTAGACTCATCCAGGTACCTAAAATGACAGGAAAAAGACCCTCTGAATGATAATAAGTGTCTGGAACAGGGCTGTGTTATAGTTTCCTCTGCAGCTCTACATAGCTGTAGTGGATCCAGCATCACATGAAAGAAAGAAAAAAAAAAAAGAGACAGAAAGAGAGAGAAAGGGGGAGACAAAACAAAGAAAAAGTGGTTTATTATTCAGTAATACATTTTACCATGAATAACTACTTAAATAAGAAAATATGAACACTGCGCATCCTGTCATGTAGGAACAGGTGGCAGACTGAGCTAGTGTGCTAGATATAAGAATCATGTGCACTTCCAGGATGCTGGGCAGAAAAGTTGGTAATGTACATCAATGCATCACACACTATCTGGCAATTGATAGAATGATAGCTATTTCTACTGTAGTTTTGCTTCTCCTGTGAACCAGATGGGACCCTAACTGCAACATGGATGCAGTCTACTGGGCCACTCTGTAAAAGGCATGCATAGTCCTGGCTCAGTCCTGATGTGACACCAAGATATAAATTTACTGGTCCACAAATGTGGACCTGGTACATCCAGGAATTGCTAGAGTATTCTTGAGGCAGAAGCCTGCAAGATACTCATTGTGTCCCCAGTCTGTCTTTGGCATGGTCTCTGTGACAAGTATAATGAGGGCTTTACATAAATTTATTTATTTATGTATTTATTTATTTATCATTTGTTAACTGGGTTAATCCAACTGAGCCAGTGTCACATTATCAGTGGAGATCCGAGGAAAAAAGCTCCAGACAGTTATTACAAAGTCACATAAAGAAAAACATCTGACAATGAAGTTGTATGCAAACAATACAATAATGTGATTTGCATGAGAACATTAGAAATTTACAAAAGGCCTGAGAATGAAGTTTACATAAGCATTACAATAATGTGCATAACATGCACTATAAAAGTTAGATTTTTTTTATCAACAAAAAGTGAAAGAGATGCCAATGAGATAAGACACAATAGGTGTCAAGATGGGATTTAAGTGGGATCATTGCAGTGAGAGGTGTTGACATTTAGAAAAGTTTTAAGTTTGCATTTAAAGAGATTTATGTTCAAAATTATTTTTATGTTAAGGGGGAGTTTGTTCCATGCATGGGAAATATTATATTTGCGAAGAAGTTTATCAATATTTTTGTTTGGTTTATAGGTGCCCAGAAGGAGCTGGTCAGAACTGTGGAGAGTTCTGGGAGGAGTATAATGTGATATTAGTGAGAATAGAGCATGACAGGAAAAGGGTTTTAAGAGAAAAGTACGAGTCATTTGTAGCTAGGAGTGAAGCAGGTGCTGGAGGAAGTCAAGTCACTGGAGTTGTTTTAGTGCATGGTAGTGATGAGATTTGTAAGGTTGCTTACTAGAAAATATTGCAACACTACAGCATGATTGCAGAGTTTAGCAAAGAGGGTAGATTGTAAATGTGAAAAGATGGGGGTGGCATAAAGTAGACATGGAAGGAGGAAGGCCTGAGCTAGTTTCTGCCTAGGGTCAGGAGCTAGGTATTTTTTATGTCTGTAGAGTAGGCCGAGTTTTTCATTCGTCTTTTTAATACAGTGCTGAATATGGGTATCAGATTTTAATTGGTCATCGATAATAACATCAAGAAGTTTAGTATGTGGGTCAGGTTGTATGATGGTATTGATGAGAGAAGAAATGGTGAAGGATGATTTGAGGTTAGAGAGGGTTTTTGGAAAAAAGTGTAGTAGATTTGTTTTTTTGGGCTTTAGAATTAGTTGGTTGTCAGCCATTTTTCTACAGATAGGAATCTATGCTGAGTAGTAGAGAGGAGGTCAGAGAAACTGTCAGAACAGGTAATAGGGGTAGAGTCATCTGCATATTGTGTCAGGGAGGATGCTGTACAGGAAGTATGCAGTTGGTTTGTGAAAATATTAAAGAGTAAAGGGCCAAGAATCAAGCCTTGAGGCACCCCAATTTGGATTGGTAAGTAAGTGGAGTAGGTAGCCTGCCATCTTATTGATTGGTGTCTATTATTGAGATAGCTAGTGAATCATTTAATAGTAGAGGAGGCAAGTTGAGTTGTGATAGTTTATTGAAAAGTTTGGAGTGTGATAAGGTATTGAATGCTTTAGAAAGGTCAAGAAAGAGTCAAGAAACCAGTAATTTTTGTCCATGGCTTCGGCAACAGTTTGAGTAAAGGACAGTAGGGCAGTAGATGCACTATAATGGGGTTAGAAGACATGTTGCATAGGGGTTAGTAGGTTATTATCTAGAAGGTAGTGGTACTTAATAAGCTGTCTGTGAATGGATTTTTCAAGGTGTGTAGATAGCGGAGAGAAGATAGCAATAGGTTTGTAGTTGGATGGTTCATTGCTGTTGCCTCCCTTGTGTAATAGAGTGATAAAGAATGATTTACATATATCTGGGACAGTGGATTCTTGAATAGATTGATTGATCAGGATAGAGATAGGGTAGGCTATTGGGTGAGCAGCTAGTTTAAGAAAGGGGGGATTATCAGAAGAGAGGGAGCATGGCTTCAGCTTAAGCAGGAGAGATTTGGTGTAAGATGTTGGAATGGGGTCGGATGTGAAAGAGGGAGTATTGGTGAAATGTGGAGTGTGGGTGTGTGTTTTTTGTTCTGACCATTGTACATGAGTTTGTGAATCGATTCAATAATGTATGAATTTAGAAGAGTGGCAGTTACAAGGAGGGTTTTGTTGGGGTAGGGGTTGGTGGTAGAAGGGTTGCCTGGGTGTAGGATTTTATTAATAGAATGCTAGAATTTTTGGGGGTTAGACTTATGGGTGAGTTGGGCATTGGAGTAGAATTTTTACTTATCTGCACTAATGGGTTTTTTAGTCAGATTACATAGCTGTTTATAGGCTTGGAGAAGAGAAGGTGATTTAGTTTTATTCCATTGTTTCCATGTGCTGTCTCTTTTTTACATAAGAGATTATTACACAAATGATTCTCAAGAAAGTACTGTAATTAGCTGGGGGGAGCAAAAACAAATAGGTTTCTTGCAGGTGGCATCATCCTTCATGTACATTTAACAGAACCTTTCATTCGAGGTTGTGGTCCTGGTCCCACAACACTGTCAGATCAGTGTCTGCTATATTACCTGCATTAAGTAGGTTATGACATTGTATCAACTTGCCACCCAGCTTTCACAACAGCCCCCCTTCAAAATCACTTCCACCATCACCTAGCCTATCCATTGGAGATGTGTATGCCAGGTTTGTCCTTGACCTACTGTGATTAAAGTGTGACATTTCTGTTACTTAAAATATGATCTTCACACATACATCAATGTTTAACTCAAAGGGAATACATTATAAAATTAAAGTAAAAATAAAAAATGCACAAAAAGGGGTCAACTCATGAAACTTTTCAAATGCATGCATTTGATTCCTCTAACAGTACTGATTAAAACCTCATGGGACTGTGGAAAGAGAGCTGTAAGTCATAATGTAAGACTGCAGTGATTACCACCATTTATGCTCTGTGCATTGCTATTGTTACTGGGGTAATTATCTACAGCTTAAAAATAGTAATACACAAGTATTCAGGGAAACACTCATAAGAAAATTAAAAAAAAAAATGAATATCTGACCATGTAAAAAAACACTGCTGCCACTTCACTCCCAGCACTAAACAATGTGTGATATTGTTTTCTGAGGTCACACATTATCGGGTATGACAAAATTAAATAATGTGATGTGCAGCACCTAAACAGATACAATAATTCAAACCAAGAAAACATTGTGTAACACAAAAAACAAATGATACATTTTAATTCAATTGCATGGTATGAACTCCTGTTAAATACTGAAGTAACAGTTTTTACCAATTATACTATTTCATGTACATACTTAGATATACCACCTCAGCAGAATATATTGTGCAAGACAATTAAAATGTGATTATTCTTTATATGATGCATTACATTACTAAAAGGAGTCAAGGAGCACTCAGGCATGACTTTAGCAAACAAAATAATATGAGTACCTGTTCGGAAATAAAAAAAATATTCTTTAAAGATGGGAAGGAATATCTGATGAACACTGACAGTAGACCCTGCACAACACAGCATAGCCACAGATATCACTGCATGTATTAATTATAGTCTATGTATTTTTACAAGAAAGGAAACACTAACCTGAATGCCATGGTCCATAGTGCTGAACTAGATATCACCTGTTTATCTGTACAGACATATGGTGTGTATAAGTCTGACACATGGAGTCCCTTACTTTTTCTGCAAGCTGGTCACCATTAGTTGTAATAGGACTAGAACTGGGAGCTGCAGTGACAGCATGGGTCACTTCACTACCAAAATGGTACATGAGCATGCTGTGCAGAATGCAACATGGAGTAAACATTCTGCATGCATTAGCTGAGTCATACTGAAGGGCACCCTTAGACTCATCCAGGTACCTAAAATGACAGGAAAAAGACCCTCTGAATGATAATAAGTGTCTGGAACAGGGCTGTGTTATAGTTTCCTCTGCAGCTCTACATAGCTGTAGTGGATCCAGCATCACATGAAAGAAAGAAAAAAAAAAAAGACAGAGACAGAAAGAGAGAGAAAGGGGGAGACAAAACAAAGAAAAAGTGGTTTATTATTCAGTAATACATTTTACCATGAATAACTACTTAAATAAGAAAATATGAACACTGCGCATCCTGTCATGTAGGAACAGGTGGCAGACTGAGCTAGTGTGCTAGATATAAGAATCATGTGCACTTCCAGGATGCTGGGCAGAAAAGTTGGTAATGTACATCAATGCATCACACACCATCTGGCAATTGATAGAATGATAGCTATTTCTACTGTAGTTTTGCTTCTCCTGTGAACCAGATGGGACCCTAACTGCAACATGGATGCAGTCTACTGGGCCACTCTGTAAAAGGCATGCATAGTCCTGGCTCAGTCCTGATGTGACACCAAGATATAAATTTACTTGTCCACAAATGTGGACCTGGTACATCCAGGAATTGCTAGAGTATTCTTGAGGCAGAAGCCTGCAAGATACTCATTGTGTCCCCAGTCTGTCTTTGGCATGGTCTCTGTGACAAGTATAATGAGGGCTTTACATACATTTATTTATTTATGTATTTATTTATTTATCATTTGTTAACTGGATTAATCCAACTGAGCCAGTGTCACATTATCAGTGGAGATCCGAGGAAAAAAGCTCCAGACAGTTATTACAAAGTCACATAAAGAAAAACATCTGACAATGAAGTTGTATGCAAACAATACAATAATGTGATTTGCATGAGAACATTAGAAATTTACAAAAGGCCTGAGAATGAAGTTTACATAAGCATTACAATAATGTGCATAACATGCACTATAAAAGTTAGATTTTTTTTATCAACAAAAAGTGAAAGAGATGCCAATGAGATAAGACACAATAGGTGTCAAGATGGGATTTAAGTGGGATCATTGCAGTGAGAGGTGTTGACATTTAGAAAAGTTTTAAGTTTGCATTTAAAGAGATTTATGTTCAAAATTATTTTTATGTTAAGGGGGAGTTTGTTCCATGCATGGGAAATATTATATTTGCGAAGAAGTTTATCAATATTTTTGTTTGGTTTATAGGTGCCCAGAAGGAGCTGGTCAGAACTGTGGAGAGTTCTGGGAGGAGTATAATGTGATATTAGTGAGAATAGAGCATGACTGGAAAAGGGTTTTAAGAGCAAAGTACGAGTCATTTGTAGCTAGGAGTGAAGCAGGTGCTGGAGGAAGTCAAGTCACTGGAGTTGTTTTAGTGCATGGTAGTGATGAGATTTGTAAGGTTGCTTACTAAAAAATATTGCAACACTACAGCATGATTGCAGAGTTCAGCCAAGAGGGTAGATTGTAAATGTGAAAAGATGGGGGTGGCATAAAGTAGACATGGAAGGAGGAAGGCCTGAGCTAGTTTCTGCCTAGGGTCAGGAGCTAGGTATTTTTTATGTCTGTAGAGTAGGCCGAGTTTTTCATTCGCCTTTTAATACAGTGCTGAATATGGGTATCAGATTTTAATTGGTCATCGATAATAACATCAAGAAGTTTAGTATGTGGGTCAGGTTGTATGATGGTATTGATGAGAGAAGAAATGGTGAAGGATGATTTGAGGTTAGAGAGGGTTTTTGGAAAAAAGTGTAGTAGATTTGTTTTTTTGGGCTTTAGAATTAGTTGGTTGTCAGCCATTTTTCTACAGATAGGAATCTATGCTGAGTAGTAGAGAGGAGGTCAGAGAAACTGTCAGAACAGGTAATAGGGGTAGAGTCATCTGCATATTGTGTCAGGGAGGATGCTGTACAGGAAGTATGCAGTTGGTTTGTGAAAATATTAAAGAGTAAAGGGCCAAGAATCAAGCCTTGAGGCACCCCAATTTGGATTGGTAAGTAAGTGGAGTAGGTAGCCTGCCATTTTATTGATTGGTGTCTATTATTGAGATAGCTAGTGAATCATTTAATAGTAGAGGGAGGCAAGTTGAGTTGTGATAGTTTATTGAAAAGTTTGGAGTGTGATAAGGTATTGAATGCTTTAGAAAGGTCAAGAAAGAGTCAAGAAACCAGTAATTTTTGTCCATGGCTTCGGCAACAGTTTGAGTAAAGGACAGTAGGGCAGTAGATGCACTATAATGGGGTTAGAAGTCATGTTGCATAGGGGTTAGTAGGTTATTATCTAGAAGGTAGTGGTACTTAATAAGCTGCCTGTGAATGGATTTTCAAGGTGTTTAGATAGCGGAGAGAAGATAGCAATAGGTTTGTAGTTGGATGGTTCATTGCTGTTGCCTCCTTGTGTAATGGAGTGATAAAGAATGATTTCCATATATCTGGGACAGTGGATTCTTGAATAGATTGATTGATCAGGATAGAGATAGGGTAGGCTATTGGGTGAGCAGCTAGTTTAAAGGGGGATTATCAGAAGAGAGGGAGCATGGCTTCAGCTTAAGCAGGAGAGATTTGGTGTAAGATGTTGGAATGGGGTCGATGTGAAAGAGGGATTGGTGAAATGTGTGTGGGTGTGTGTTTTTGTTCTGACCATTGTACATGAGTTTGTGAATCGATTCAATAATGTATGAATTTAGAAGAGTGGCAGTTACAAGGAGGGTTTTGTTGGGGTAGGGGTTGGTGGTAGAAGGGTTGCCTGGGTGTAGGATTTTATTAATAGAATGCTAGAATTTTTGGGGGTTAGACTTATGGGTGAGTTGGGCATTGGAGTAGAATTTTTACTTATCTGTACTGATGGGTTTTTTAGTCAGATTGCATAGCTGTTTATAGGCTTGGAGAAGAGAAGGTGATTTAGTTTTATTCCATTGTTTCCATGTGCTGTCTCTTTTAACATAAGAGATTATTACACAAATGATTCTCAAGAAAGTACTGTAATTAGCTGGGGGGAGCAAAAACAAATAGGTTTCTTGCAGGTGGCATCATCCTTCATGTACATTTAACAGAACCTTTCATTCGAGGTTGTGGTCCTGGTCCCACAACACTGTCAGATCAGTGTCTGCTATATTACCTGCATTAAGTAGGTTATGACATTGTATCAACTTGCCACCCAGCTTTCACAACAGCCCCCTTAAAATCACTTCCACCATCACCTAGCCTATCCATTGGAGATGTGTATGCCAGGTTTGTCCTTGACCTACTCTGATTAAAGTGTGACATTTCTGTTACTTAAAATATGATCTTCACACATACATCAATGTTTAACTCAAAGGGAATACATTATAAAATTAAAGTAAAAAATAAAAATGCACAAAAGGGGTCAACTCATGAAACTTTTCAAATGCATGCATTTGATTCCTCTAACAGTACTGATTAAAACCTCATGGGACTGTGGAAAGAGCTGTAAGTCATAATGTAAGACTGCAGTGATTACCACCATTTATGCTCTGTGCATTGCTATTGTTACTGGGGTAATTATCTACAGCTTAAAATAGTAATACACAAGTATTCAGGAAACACTCATAAGAAAATTAAAAAAAAATGAATATCTGACCATGTAAAAACACTGCTGCCACTTCACTCCCAGCACTAAACAATGTGTGATATTGTTCTCTGAGGTCACACATTATCGGGTATGACAAAATTAAATAATTTGATGTGCAGCACCTAAACAGATACAATAATTCAAACCAAGAAAACATTGTGTAACACAAAAAACAAATGATACATTTTAATTCAATTGCATGGTATGAACTCCTGTTAAATACTGAAGTAACAGTTTTTACCAATTATACTATTTCATGTACATACTTAGATATACCACCTCAGCAGAATATATTGTGCAAGACAATTAAAAATGTGATTATTCTTTATATGATGCATTACATTACTAAAAAGGAGTCAAGAAGCACTCAGGCATGACTTTAGTAAACAAAATAATATGAGTACCTGTTCGAAATAAAAAATATTCTTTAAAGATGGGAAGGAATATCTGATGAACACTGACAGTAGACCCTGCACAACACAGCATAGCCACAGATATCACTGCATGTATGCATGGCTAATTATAATCTATGTGTTTTACAAGAAAGGAAACACTAACCTGAATGCCATGGTCCATAGTGCTGAACTAGATATCACCTGTTTATCTGTACAGACATATGGTGTGTATAAGTCTGACACATGGAGTCCCTTACTTTTCTGCAAGCTGGTCACCATTAGTTGTAATAGGACTAGAACTGGGAGCTGCAGTGACAGCATGGGTCACTTCACTACCAATGGTACATGAGCATGCTGCAGCAAATGCAACACATGCAATGTATATATACATATTGTGCAGAATGCAACATGCAGTAATGGTACATGAGCATGCTGTGCAGAATGCAACATGCAGTAAACATTCTGCATGCATTAGCTGAGTCATACTGAAGGGCACCCTTAGACTCATCCAGGTACCTAAATGACAGGAAAAAGACCCTCTGAATGATAATAAGTGTCTGGAACAGGGCTGTGTTATAGTTTCCTCTGCAGCTCTACATAGCTGTAGTGGATCCAGCATCACATGAAAGAAAGAAAAAAAAAAAAGAGACAGAAAGAGAGAGAAAGGGGGAGACAAAACAAAGAAAAGTGGTTTATTATTCAGTAATACATTTTACCATGAATAACTACTTAAATAAGAAAATATGAACACTGCGCATCCTGTCATGTAGGAACAGGTGGCAGACTGAGCTAGTGTGCTAGATATAAGAATCATGTGCACTTCCAGGATGCTGGGCAGAAAAGTTGGTAATGTACATCAATGCATCACACACTATCTGGCAATTGATAGAATGATAGCTATTTCTACTGTAGTTTTGCTTCTCCTGTGAACCAGATGGGACCCTAACTGCAACATGGATGCAGTCTACTGGGCCACTCTGTAAAAGGCATGCATAGTCCTGGCTCAGTCCTGATGTGACACCAAGATATAAATTTACTGGTCCACAAATGTGGACCTGGTACATCCAGGAATTGCTAGAGTATTCTTGAGGCAGAAGCCTGCAAGATACTCATTGTGTCCCCAGTCTGTCTTTGGCATGGTCTCTGTGACAAGTATAATGAGGGCTTTACATAAATTTATTTATTTATGTATTTATTTATTTATCATTTGTTAACTGGGTTAATCCAACTGAGCCAGTGTCACATTATCAGTGGAGATCCGAGGAAAAAAGCTCCAGACAGTTATTACAAAGTCACATAAAGAAAAACATCTGACAATGAAGTTGTATGCAAACAATACAATAATGTGATTTGCATGAGAACATTAGAAATTTACAAAAGGCCTGAGAATGAAGTTTACATAAGCATTACAATAATGTGCATAACATGCACTATAAAAGTTAGATTTTTTTTATCAACAAAAAGTGAAAGAGATGCCAATGAGATAAGACACAATAGGTGTCAAGATGGGATTTAAGTGGGATCATTGCAGTGAGAGGTGTTGACATTTAGAAAAGTTTTAAGTTTGCATTTAAAGAGATTTATGTTCAAAATTATTTTTATGTTAAGGGGGAGTTTGTTCCATGCATGGGAAATATTATATTTGCGAAGAAGTTTATCAATATTTTTGTTTGGTTTATAGGTGCCCAGAAGGAGCTGGTCAGAACTGTGGAGAGTTCTGGGAGGAGTATAATGTGATATTAGTGAGAATAGAGCATGACAGGAAAAGGGTTTTAAGAGAAAAGTACGAGTCATTTGTAGCTAGGAGTGAAGCAGGTGCTGGAGGAAGTCAAGTCACTGGAGTTGTTTTAGTGCATGGTAGTGATGAGATTTGTAAGGTTGCTTACTAGAAAATATTGCAACACTACAGCATGATTGCAGAGTTTAGCAAAGAGGGTAGATTGTAAATGTGAAAAGATGGGGGTGGCATAAAGTAGACATGGAAGGAGGAAGGCCTGAGCTAGTTTCTGCCTAGGGTCAGGAGCTAGGTATTTTTTATGTCTGTAGAGTAGGCCGAGTTTTTCATTCGTCTTTTTAATACAGTGCTGAATATGGGTATCAGATTTTAATTGGTCATCGATAATAACATCAAGAAGTTTAGTATGTGGGTCAGGTTGTATGATGGTATTGATGAGAGAAGAAATGGTGAAGGATGATTTGAGGTTAGAGAGGGTTTTTGGAAAAAAGTGTAGTAGATTTGTTTTTTTGGGCTTTAGAATTAGTTGGTTGTCAGCCATTTTTCTACAGATAGGAATCTATGCTGAGTAGTAGAGAGGAGGTCAGAGAAACTGTCAGAACAGGTAATAGGGGTAGAGTCATCTGCATATTGTGTCAGGGAGGATGCTGTACAGGAAGTATGCAGTTGGTTTGTGAAAATATTAAAGAGTAAAGGGCCAAGAATCAAGCCTTGAGGCACCCCAATTTGGATTGGTAAGTAAGTGGAGTAGGTAGCCTGCCATCTTATTGATTGGTGTCTATTATTGAGATAGCTAGTGAATCATTTAATAGTAGAGGGAGGCAAGTTGAGTTGTGATAGTTTATTGAAAAGTTTGGAGTGTGATAAGGTATTGAATGCTTTAGAAAGGTCAAGAAAGAGTCAAGAAACCAGTAATTTTTGTCCATGGCTTCGGCAACAGTTTGAGTAAAGGACAGTAGGGCAGTAGATGCACTATAATGGGGTTAGAAGACATGTTGCATAGGGGTTAGTAGGTTATTATCTAGAAGGTAGTGGTACTTAATAAGCTGTCTGTGAATGGATTTTTCAAGGTGTGTAGATAGCGGAGAGAAGATAGCAATAGGTTTGTAGTTGGATGGTTCATTGCTGTTGCCTCCCTTGTGTAATAGAGTGATAAAGAATGATTTACATATATCTGGGACAGTGGATTCTTGAATAGATTGATTGATCAGGATAGAGATAGGGTAGGCTATTGGGTGAGCAGCTAGTTTAAGAAAGGGGATTATCAGAAGAGAGGGAGCATGGCTTCAGCTTAAGCAGGAGAGATTTGGTGTAAGATGTTGGAATGGGGTCGGATGTGAAAGAGGAGTATTGGTGAAATGTGGAGTGTGGGTGTGTGTTTTTTGTTCTGACCATTGTACATGAGTTTGTGAATCGATTCAATAATGTATGAATTTAGAAGAGTGGCAGTTACAAGGAGGGTTTTGTTGGGGTAGGGGTTGGTGGTAGAAGGGTTGCCTGGGTGTAGGATTTTATTAATAGAATGCTAGAATTTTTGGGGGTTAGACTTATGGGTGAGTTGGGCATTGGAGTAGAATTTTTACTTATCTGCACTAATGGGTTTTTTAGTCAGATTACATAGCTGTTTATAGGCTTGGAGAAGAGAAGGTGATTTAGTTTTATTCCATTGTTTCCATGTGCTGTCTCTTTTTTACATAAGAGATTATTACACAAATGATTCTCAAGAAAGTACTGTAATTAGCTGGGGGGAGCAAAAACAAATAGGTTTCTTGCAGGTGGCATCATCCTTCATGTACATTTAACAGAACCTTTCATTCGAGGTTGTGGTCCTGGTCCCACAACACTGTCAGATCAGTGTCTGCTATATTACCTGCATTAAGTAGGTTATGACATTGTATCAACTTGCCACCCAGCTTTCACAACAGCCCCCCTTCAAAATCACTTCCACCATCACCTAGCCTATCCATTGGAGATGTGTATGCCAGGTTTGTCCTTGACCTACTGTGATTAAAGTGTGACATTTCTGTTACTTAAAATATGATCTTCACACATACATCAATGTTTAACTCAAAGGGAATACATTATAAAATTAAAGTAAAAAAATAAAAAATGCACAAAAAAGGGGGTCAACTCATGAAACTTTTCAAATGCATGCATTTGATTCCTCTAACAGTACTGATTAAAACCTCATGGGACTGTGGAAAGAGAGCTGTAAGTCATAATGTAAGACTGCAGTGATTACCACCATTTATGCTCTGTGCATTGCTATTGTTACTGGGGTAATTATCTACAGCTTAAAAATAGTAATACACAAGTATTCAGGGAAACACTCATAAGAAAATTAAAAAAAATGAATACCTGACCATGTAAAAAAACACTGCTGCCACTTCACTCCCAGCACTAAACAATGTGTGATATTGTTTTCTGAGGTCACACATTATCGGGTATGACAAAATTAAATAATGTGATGTGCAGCACCTAAACAGATACAATAATTCAAACCAAGAAAACATTGTGTAACACAAAAAACAAATGATACATTTTAATTCAATTGCATGGTATGAACTCCTGTTAAATACTGAAGTAACAGTTTTTACCAATTATACTATTTCATGTACATACTTAGATATACCACCTCAGCAGAATATATTGTGCAAGACAATTAAAATGTGATTATTCTTTATATGATGCATTACATTACTAAAAAGGAGTCAAGGAGCACTCAGGCATGACTTTAGCAAACAAAATAATATGAGTACCTGTTCGGAAATAAAAAAAATATTCTTTAAAGATGGGAAGGAATATCTGATGAACACTGACAGTAGACCCTGCACAACACAGCATAGCCACAGATATCACTGCATGTATTAATTATAGTCTATGTATTTTTACAAGAAAGGAAACACTAACCTGAATGCCATGGTCCATAGTGCTGAACTAGATATCACCTGTTTATCTGTACAGACATATGGTGTGTATAAGTCTGACACATGGAGTCCCTTACTTTTTCTGCAAGCTGGTCACCATTAGTTGTAATAGGACTAGAACTGGGAGCTGCAGTGACAGCATGGGTCACTTCACTACCAAAATGGTACATGAGCATGCTGTGCAGAATGCAACATGGAGTAAACATTCTGCATGCATTAGCTGAGTCATACTGAAGGGCACCCTTAGACTCATCCAGGTACCTAAAATGACAGGAAAATGACCCTCTGAATGATAATAAGTGTCTGGAACAGGGCTGTGTTATAGTTTCCTCTGCAGCTCTACATAGCTGTAGTGGATCCAGCATCACATGAAAGAAAGAAAAAAAAAAGACAGAGACAGAAAGAGAGAGAAAGGGGGAGACAAAACAAAGAAAAAGTGGTTTATTATTCAGTAATACATTTTACCATGAATAACTACTTAAATAAGAAAATATGAACACTGCGCATCCTGTCATGTAGGAACAGGTGGCAGACTGAGCTAGTGTGCTAGATATAAGAATCATGTGCACTTCCAGGATGCTGGGCAGAAAAGTTGGTAATGTACATCAATGCATCACACACCATCTGGCAATTGATAGAATGATAGCTATTTCTACTGTAGTTTTGCTTCTCCTGTGAACCAGATGGGACCCTAACTGCAACATGGATGCAGTCTACTGGGCCACTCTGTAAAAGGCATGCATAGTCCTGGCTCAGTCCTGATGTGACACCAAGATATAAATTTACTTGTCCACAAATGTGGACCTGGTACATCCAGGAATTGCTAGAGTATTCTTGAGGCAGAAGCCTGCAAGATACTCATTGTGTCCCCAGTCTGTCTTTGGCATGGTCTCTGTGACAAGTATAATGAGGGCTTTACATACATTTATTTATTTATGTATTTATTTATTTATCATTTGTTAACTGGATTAATCCAACTGAGCCAGTGTCACATTATCAGTGGAGATCCGAGGAAAAAAGCTCCAGACAGTTATTACAAAGTCACATAAAGAAAAACATCTGACAATGAAGTTGTATGCAAACAATACAATAATGTGATTTGCATGAGAACATTAGAAATTTACAAAAGGCCTGAGAATGAAGTTTACATAAGCATTACAATAATGTGCATAACATGCACTATAAAAGTTAGATTTTTTATCAACAAAAGTGAAAGAGATGCCAATGAGATAAGACACAATAGGTGTCAAGATGGGATTTAAGTGGGATCATTGCAGTGAGAGGTGTTGACATTTAGAAAAGTTTTAAGTTTGCATTTAAAGAGATTTATGTTCAAAATTATTTTTATGTTAAGGGGGAGTTTGTTCCATGCATGGGAAATATTATATTTGCGAAGAAGTTTATCAATATTTTTGTTTGGTTTATAGGTGCCCAGAAGGAGCTGGTCAGAACTGTGGAGAGTTCTGGGAGGAGTATAATGTGATATTAGTGAGAATAGAGCATGACTGGAAAAGGGTTTTAAGAGCAAAGTACGAGTCATTTGTAGCTAGGAGTGAAGCAGGTGCTGGAGGAAGTCAAGTCACTGGAGTTGTTTTAGTGCATGGTAGTGATGAGATTTGTAAGGTTGCTTACTAAAAAATATTGCAACACTACAGCATGATTGCAGAGTTCAGCCAAGAGGGTAGATTGTAAATGTGAAAAGATGGGGGTGGCATAAAGTAGACATGGAAGGAGGAAGGCCTGAGCTAGTTTCTGCCTAGGGTCAGGAGCTAGGTATTTTTTATGTCTGTAGAGTAGGCCGAGTTTTTCATTCGTCTTTTTAATACAGTGCTGAATATGGGTATCAGATTTTAATTGGTCATCGATAATAACATCAAGAAGTTTAGTATGTGGGTCAGGTTGTATGATGGTATTGATGAGAGAAGAAATGGTGAAGGATGATTTGAGGTTAGAGAGGGTTTTTGGAAAAAAGTGTAGTAGATTTGTTTTTTTGGGCTTTAGAATTAGTTGGTTGTCAGCCATTTTTCTACAGATAGGAATCTATGCTGAGTAGTAGAGAGGAGGTCAGAGAAACTGTCAGAACAGGTAATAGGGGTAGAGTCATCTGCATATTGTGTCAGGGAGGATGCTGTACAGGAAGTATGCAGTTGGTTTGTGAAAATATTAAAGAGTAAAGGGCCAAGAATCAAGCCTTGAGGCACCCCAATTTGGATTGGTAAGTAAGTGGAGTAGGTAGCCTGCCATTTTATTGATTGGTGTCTATTATTGAGATAGCTAGTGAATCATTTAATAGTAGAGGGAGGCAAGTTGAGTTGTGATAGTTTATTGAAAAGTTTGGAGTGTGATAAGGTATTGAATGCTTTAGAAAGGTCAAGAAAGAGTCAAGAAACCAGTAATTTTTGTCCATGGCTTCGGCAACAGTTTGAGTAAAGGACAGTAGGGCAGTAGATGCACTATAATGGGGTTAGAAGTCATGTTGCATAGGGGTTAGTAGGTTATTATCTAGAAGGTAGTGGTACTTAATAAGCTGCCTGTGAATGGATTTTTCAAGGTGTTTAGATAGCGGAGAGAAGATAGCAATAGGTTTGTAGTTGGATGGTTCATTGCTGTTGCCTCCCTTGTGTAATGGAGTGATAAAGAATGATTTCCATATATCTGGGACAGTGGATTCTTGAATAGATTGATTGATCAGGATAGAGATAGGGTAGGCTATTGGGTGAGCAGCTAGTTTAAGAAAGGGGGGATTATCAGAAGAGAGGGAGCATGGCTTCAGCTTAAGCAGGAGAGATTTGGTGTAAGATGTTGGAATGGGGTCGGATGTGAAAGAGGGAGTATTGGTGAAATGTGGAGTGTGGGTGTGTGTTTTTTGTTCTGACCATTGTACATGAGTTTGTGAATCGATTCAATAATGTATGAATTTAGAAGAGTGGCAGTTACAAGGAGGGTTTTGTTGGGGTAGGGGTTGGTGGTAGAAGGGTTGCCTGGGTGTAGGATTTTATTAATAGAATGCTAGAATTTTTGGGGGTTAGACTTATGGGTGAGTTGGGCATTGGAGTAGAATTTTTACTTATCTGTACTGATGGGTTTTTTAGTCAGATTGCATAGCTGTTTATAGGCTTGGAGAAGAGAAGGTGATTTAGTTTTATTCCATTGTTTCCATGTGCTGTCTCTTTTTTCATAAGAGTGAGTATATCTTTTGACAGCCAGGGTGTGTGGGATGTTTCCATTCTTACTTTTCTGAAATGTGCTAGGGAGTCAAGGATGGAGAGAAAAGTGCAATTGAAATAAAGGACAGCATCATTTAGAGGGATGTGCTTCAGAATTGACCAGTCTATAGAGTTTAGCATGCGATTAATGGTCTCAATGTTAAAAGTGAAGGGACTACGAAATTTTTATAGAGATGGTATTTAGGTTTCTGAACAGCATGCCTAAGAACTCAGATAGGAAGGTGGCCACTAAGTGAGTCTGCTAGGGTAGTAGGGTTCTGATACAGGTTAGGTTCAGTTGTTAGGTTTCAGGATACCTTTGTATGTACAGAAATAAAAAGGCCACACTCCCCCAGTGCTCTCTGGGGACCGTACAGACTCACTAAGATATTTACAACATCCCTGTCCACTCTGAACCTATCAAATATCTCCTGATTGTCAAACTTATTGTATGTAATTATCTGTCTATATCTCCACCTTCTTGGCCAGCAAGCACCTCTGGTGCAAGTGGTTTTGTCAAGGTTAGCAGCAAATGACAGTGTCATCCCAGATTACAGAGTAGATAGATTAGGTATGACTCAGCCTTTTATAACAAATCAGGAACAGAGCAGAAAAGCATGAAACACTGACTATGAGTCACAAGTGGGCAGGAAAATACCTCATTAGCATATGCTGTTTTACATCATTTCTCATTTTCATGACATTTTGACTTCATTTGCTTGCTCTTATCTGCAGCCATTGCATGCTGGTGAAAGTAACCTCTATGAATTGTGCCTTTGCTGTGCTTATTCATGGACAGTGCAGATTGCCTGTACACATTAACGAAATTACCCTGAATAACACTGTAAGCCCTAGGTTGTGAACAGTGATAGTGTTACAAAAAGAGGTTTTATAAGCCAAGGTGTATGATTAGGGGTAGGGATATGGTTAGAGTTAAGGTTATCAGACATTACCAAGATAAGTGGGGGGCTATAGAGACATTCTCTTCTTTCAGGTGAAGATTACTTCCTGAGTTAATTTATTTCAAATACATGAAAATAATAAAAAGCTGGAGTTTAGACAGACATCATTTAACTGAAAGAAACCACATACAGCAATAAGTTCAAAGATTAGTTCAAAATAATTCATTATTGTAGCATATAATAAGCAAAATCCAAGGAAGACATGTTTCTAATGAATTCATTGTTTCTTGGACTTTTGGCTAAGATCAAATGTAGTGAAGTACTTTCATAAAAAACTTTTAAATAAAGGCAATTGTGTCGAATTGGTTATATTCATTTTGCAACAACTAAGTAGATAATAGATTTGTGTAAGGAGCTTCCCCTTTCAAATCATGTATAGTTATTTTCATTTTTTTTTAGAATAGACATAGCAGAAAAAAGCGTATTTCCTGGCTTCCTTACTATGCAACTGCCTGTCATTCAAAGTTATTGTGGATGCCCTGCATGTCCTGCTGAAATTCTGCTCTATACAGCTTTCCTTATCTAATATTTATATGCAGCTTCTCTACTTTCTGACTCACTCTTTGCCATATAACATTACTATAGGCTATTTAAGATGTTTACGATAGATTACTGAATGCACATGAACAGATAATTTAGGTTTACTTTAGGCGGTGCTGAAAGCACACCTCTGACTCAAAGACTAGAGCTGTGTTTTATGGGACTTATGTGTGATTCTCATATCTGCATGGGTTTTCTATGGATAATCCATTTCCTTCTGCTTGTTGAAATATGCTTGTAGGTTGGACGTTCAATATTTTCTGTGAATGAAGTCTTTGTGTCTTTATAATTCAGGTCATGTTTAAAATGGTTCACAGTGATAATTTAATTTGGCTTACCTGGTTCACACAGCATGTACCCTTCTTTCCTTTGCTAACAGCTTCTTTTGACTAACAGGCCCAATATCAGCACATTATCTAAACTACAATTTTCTACATACCTTCCTTCAGTACCATCAGCTAACAATATATCCAGAACAGCATTTTCTGACCATTAGATGCCCTGATTAAAATATATTTCTTCTTTCAGTACAGTACAGTATATTCCTCAGTCTTGTAGATTAGTTTAGCATGATTTTAGAGGCTGCAATTTACCTTACATTATGAAAACAATGATATACTGCAGCTTGCATGGAATTACAGGGAGAGATACTGAATGAATTTATGTAGAGTGCTATTGGAGGCAGATAGGATTGCGCTGTCTTTGTCAGCTTACTGGCATATCAACTTCCATGAGGACAAGTATTTTGGAAAATGGATGGCGTACAAGAATGTTTGTGCACTGAGGGCTTATGATTTCCAGTAAAGGCATAAAATAACATTTATTTTATCTCATAATTTATGATCCACCATTGTAAATTCTCTTTCCTTTTGTAAAAGTTATGGTACATGTTTTATTTCTTTTCCAAAAGCTAGACTGAAACTTTGTTTGCTGTTATAGTCTGGTGACAGATATCTGTGTGTCTAAACTTAGCCATCAGAAACCCAAAGCTTTTTCAATTCTGTTTTTACTTTTGAAATTATATTTCAGTGCAATAAGCTTCAAACATTGAGGGCTGTGACCAAAATGGCTTAGTCATTTAAAAACTGAATTGTGGTGCACTTGTCACAAAACTATTGAATCACTAGTGGAAAATGTAGCAAACTTTAAACAGATGCCTATATTAATCTTTTATCTTTCATGAGCACTTCTCATAAAACTAAAATATAATTAGACCATAACTTTATAATCATGACAAACAATGTTTTCATTATATTTGACATAATACAGTGAATGTGATTCTTGCTGTACAACATGCTTATTTATTAAAAAGCACATTTATATTTCATAAAGCATTAGAAATATGAGCAGAAGGCAAACTGCCATATCGGAATGCATCACCTATATTAATTATTTACTATTACACATAGAACAAAAACTAAGTGAAATATATAAGAATGAAAAATACTACATTCCCATTAATAATCAATATACTTCAAAAGATGACACGTCCATTGTTTATGGATTTGAAAATTAAAGATACCAAGTATCTTAAAGTATTTTTAAAGTACCTAAAGATAACATTTCTATTCCACTTTCCTTAGGGAGGATTCTGGAAAAATTACTTTATATGCAACTCTCTGAATACTTCAAACAATACCACTTTTTCTCCCAAAAGCAGCATGCCTTTTGGTCTGGCCACAGTACAGCCACAGCCATCTGGACACTTATTGATAACATGACAACATGTTTCTTGGAATGTACAAAAGCCTAATTAGTGGAGCAGTTTTTATTGACCTCACCAGTGCTTTTGATTTTGTTGATCACTTAATTCTCCTAGACCATCTCAGTGAAACAGACACACTGTCCTGGTTCAAAACTGTCTTTCTCTAACCACCACTTCCCAGTTAATTTCAATGCATCTACCTCTGTGTCAGTATCTCTGCAGAAAGGTGTCTCTCAAGGATCTATTCTGGCAGATCTACTCTTTTCTATCTGTATTAACAAACAGTCTTTTGACGTACTTCATCTTCCTACGCTGTGTTATGATGATGACATGGTCTTATCCTGTTCAAATCCGTCTGTCTCTTCAATATGCACTTGTGATTTTCATGCCCTTATTCAATGGGTCAGTGATAAGCATTTCCTAATAAACTCCTCTACAATAACAAAAAAATGCTTTGAAGCAAAAGGCAAAAACTCACTTCTGTCTCCAGGCCTCTAAAAATCCTTGATCATGTAATAACATTGTTGAGCATGTCACTTCATTCAAATACCTAGGAGTTTGGTTGGAAACTTTCCAAAATTTCCAACTCCATCTGGAATATGCACACACAAAAAAAAATCAGCTCCCTTCTGTTCTAGGATCTCCCCTTTTTATATCCAGACCATGTAGAAATGCCATAGGTAAAGGTGTTTTAGTTGCCGAGTTAGAATATTGTCTACTACTAACTGCTACAGCCTTTGAAATAACTATATCCATCATTCAGTCCATTTCAAATGTTATTTGTAGATTATCACTCTCTCCCTACTGCAAAATCATTGAAAAAGCTAACTGGCTGCCTGTGAAACAACATGCTGACTTTATACATGTCTCTCAAATTTTTAAACTTATCAAGAATGACAACTTCCCACCACCAGCTTTGAAGCTATACAGAGATGCACCAATATACAACCTTCAGACAGTTTAACCACTCAAATCTTCTCCTCCAAACCCCCCAAACAAACTTCACTGCACAGCCTTGCTTTCTCAGTCCTTGGTCCCAAACTATCGGAATCTCTCTTTGCTTTTCTTAAAGATGATTCCTCTTATCCCACTTTCTATTCACAAATAAGCATATTTCAAGACTTGGAAAATGCAACGTCTGTCTGTCTGCGCATATAGTGCCATTTCTTCACTCCCTTCTTCTGCCTACATACCCGGTACTGGCTCTATTTTGACTGTAATTCTCTCAACATGCCAACTCTTATGCCACTGTATGTTTAACACATGCATACCCTGTGTTTTTTAGTTACTTGGTGTGTAATAAAATGTATCTATTGCCTTCATACCCTCAAGCCAAATATAATACTCACTTTGTATATGTTGCAGTTTGGCATTCACTATGTCTATAATGTCATGTATCTGTTGTGTTTTCCCAGGCTGAGACTGAAATGGGTCCAGTGGGAGCAGTGCTCTACCCAGTTAACAAATTAAAAATACAATAAATTCATGAAATCATTATTGTTGTACTATATAGTGCAGCATCTTCCAAAATAATATAGTCATTTGCTTTCTGTTGTTCCATTTGAATTTTTTCATACAGTGTACATAGATATCAAAGCAATATGTTTAAATACGGTTTATCTATAGCAGTTTGCTCACAAACAAAATATACATATCATTACTTGTTCATGGGACATATTACTAATATGATTTAATTTATTTTATGATTTTAGAAGTGAAGCAGTCTGAATGCATCTGAACCACTTGCAGGCATCTTTTGAAAAAAAAATGTAATACATATTACAGTATTACAAAAATGTTAGGATGATGCCATACCATTATAAGTGTATCACCCAAGAGTGTGGATTGTGGAGATATGTCTTAAGTCCTGCAAAACACTCTACATATCACCAAAAGGAAATTAGCAAAGGAAAAACGTGTCCCAGTGTAGGTGTTTAGTATGGCCTATATGATGCTAGGGGCTACATCGTACCCTGCAGATTATATTGTCTTCTTGACAGAATGCTTCAGAATTGACCCTAACAATGTGAGGCATGTGTCTCACAACAGATTCTGGTTATTTTGTAATATCTGGTCAATGCACACCTTTACATGTGTTATTAGTTCTACGTTCATTCATCTGTATGTCGGATTGAGATGTTGAGCAGGAACTACAGCATTCTGTGGTCTGATACTTGGCAGTCTTTGACTTTGTCTTCTTCAGGTTTTTGTCATATGCCAGTGGTTGGTGTGCGCATCACTGTCATGTTTTTGCTATAGTTTGGTCATGAGCACTATGTGACTCCAAGTTAAGTCATATTTTGCATAATCATTTTGGAGCTGTGTGACCTATTTGACAGTTCTATGCAAGAACAGCTCTAGTATAAGCCACGGTGTGCTCTTCTGTCTCCTGACAGCTGCCTTCTGATTTGTCTCTGCAAATATCAGAGATGACACTTAAAAATAGATTAATAAATAAATATAATAAAAATGAATCTTTTCCTGCTACTAACTTATCTCTAAATGCATTGCTGTGTGGTCTCCCTCTACCTTCTACAGTATTTAGTATGTGTGAAATGCTTTCTTTGAACTACACTTATTCTTTTGTATGTAAGGCTAATATATCTTAATACTGTTTTAACATTTCAATTCTTGTTATATAACAGAGTAATGCTCCTAATGCATTGCTTTTGAGTGACCCGCATGTAGTTTCTGCTGCTTTATGTGTATATCAGCCTTACTCATTTGGATCAGTTACTGAATTTTGTCTTTAGATGCCCAGGTACCTTCTTCCTAATTACATTGCACTTGGAACTACCGGTCAGCCAAAGAGAAACTAAAGGATTGGTATATTGTTATGGGGGCTAACAGTGCCCACCCCAGCAGAAGTATGCACACTCCCGCACTTGACCTGCAACAGCTACTAACATCCTAGTTTGGGTAGCCATGCTCATATTGGTAGAATGTCAGACAATAAACTGCTCTATTCTTAAATACGTAAGTCTGATATCCTGCTGCTTAGATAAAGTTTATACTGATGAAACACACAACACACACACACACACACACACACACACACACACACACACACACACACACACACACACAACAACAACAAAAACACTGTCTTGAGTCATAGAAAGTACAAAAAAACAAACCGGCTTTTAATAAACATTTTTTCTGTTCCAGAGTACTGAGACTTCATCAGAATGTTAAGACATTTTTAATAACATCTTTAAATTCTGTATTGCTAATCAACTCATTTCAATATTAAACTAATCCTAAGCTTTACTATTTCAGTAACCTTTAAAGCCCTTTTGATAGTAGTAATATCATTTAGCTCAGGGCTATTATTAACATTTAAATGCAATTGACATTTCTTTTCACTTTAGTTCATAAGGGCTTCAAAGTCTCTTCCCATTCTATTTTAACAGAACCCGATTCTAAACAAAAATAAAAATTAGTTTTCTAAAATTTCGACAAACCCACAGAATGTCTATACAATGCATTTATTGTGCACTTTTTCATCATAGCACACGTGCTCCAAATTTCTATAAGACAACCATATCATTTGCTTATTCCCTTTAATATTATGAATGAATTCATATTGTTTTGTGGAAATCAGCATGAACAACAGCAGAACATGTAAATACTAACAAGACAGTAAGTCCGGACTGAGCCTTCAATCCCTGAACAGAAGGCAGCCATATAAATGGTACTATGCCACTTACGAGAATTGTTTGCCTACTTAGTACATAACAGTCTTTTTTATCATAGGCTTTTTTTTTTTTTTTTTTTTTTTTATTCAGACACCAAGGGCCCCTCTCAAATCTCACTCTAATACAACTTCAATGGCCATTTTGAGGCACAGAAAACAATTTTACAACACATCTTCTCACTGTTTTCTCTCCATATGCAGTTGTATTATTTCTGTGCTTTCTCAGTGTACAAGTAAGCCTCACAAGCTTTATTCTTCCAAAATTCTCTTCTAATTATCAAGGACAAAACAAGCAACTCTTTATTGGGTCAGCTACTCCTCTGGATTCTGTCAGAAAGAGGCCTAACTACTTTCTGCTCCTGGTTGTACTCCTTCAGGATCCAGGCCTCCCTTCCTGTCTAGGGCCTGCTACATTCAAGGCCTGTCAGACATCTGTCCTCTCCCTTTCTTGCTGTCCTAAGCATATACCTCTGATCTTGTCTGTGAGCCTACCTGCCACTCATGTACTTTAGCTGGAAGGGAGGAAAAGACAATATAACCTTTCCCAAACCTCAGTTTACTGATCTTAGAAAAACGTTGAATTGCTTAAAGTAATAGGAACAAAGAAGAGAATATCAGAAATTAATCATTTTGCCATTAAAAGAGAAGCAGCATTCCATTCTTTAAATTATTCTGAATGTACTAATACACCATGCAAAAATACATTGAGTTCTAGACATGTATTTATTTCTAGCCTGCAGCTTCCTGGATTTTATCTTGAAGTGGCAGAGTGAATAAATGACTACAGCACAGAGTCTGTGAAACATTATGAGTCATAACTATGGTATCCATGTCAGAGGCTGTACTGGACAGTTCAAACTAAATTTATCAGCTTACTTTGTTTTAGTATAAGTGTGGAGATTATTTTGTATAGAGACAGTGCAAGTGACTTAGTTTTATTTAGTTTCACATAAGCAACATTCTCATAAAAAATGACTGCTGAAATGAAGAAAAGAATTATTGATTACAGAGATGAAGTTATGTGCAGATCATGTAAATATATGCTGCCCATTAAAGTTGATATCATAATAAGTGCTATAGCATATAGCAAGAATTCTTCAGTTGAATGTTTACCCTGGTTTCCTCAGTGTCATATAAGTGTATGAGATGGAATGGTAGGCTGGTCTCTTAATGCTATTGCAGCCAAGTGGAAGGACATTGGTAAATCCAACAATGTTCCTGTTTTTAAAACACCCACAAAATATGGTATTAACTAGTTAACTTAATGCAGTGAAGTAATATTATAATAAGTATAGCTGCATTTGCTTCATTTGTCATAAAGCCATGAATTTTAAGTGTGAAATTGCAAGAAAAAGAACTCCATATGACATTATATTGCATTAGCTTCACCTTAGCATAAGGGCAATTAATGCAATTGATTAGGTCTATAAGCAGCTTCCCAATGAATAAGGTTTAATTCTATCAGCCTCCATATCTCTACTATGCAACCATGCAAGACATTTACCCAGACATTACTCCTATGCTTAGTTTGAACAATGCCCATATGGATCAGTGCATTACCCTTCCTAGTAAATGTAAGTGAAATGAATGCCAGGAGGAGGCAGTAAGTCTATCTCGTTTACCCTTTATTTTACTTTCTTTTAGTTCTTTTATTTAAATGGTTTACTGAACTGCCTGCAGTGCTCACAGCGAGGTTTGATCAAGGTCGTGTACAGTGTATCAGCTTTCCAAACTTCACAACAAAGTTGTTGGGCACAAGTATAGTATTATGCTTGTTGGAATGACGCTCAACTGACATATTTCTGCCACTTGTTCAGTCACTTCAAATTCTTTGAAAGATTCTTCCCTCCATCTTGCACTGTTACACCTTTGTGTCATCAGTAAAGAATTTGCTGCTGTACTACTCCCTCAGATATATCTGAGGCAAACACACTCAAGCTTGCTGGAGCCAGCAGGGGTCCCTACAGTAGCAGTAGCAACTTCCTTAATTCCTGACATTGTCCCTCTTGTCCTGACCATATGGGACCTACCATTTAAGCATGCAACTATTCAGGCACTCAGTTGTAGTTTTACCAGCTCTTCAAGTTTTCCTATCAGATGTGAGGCAAAATCAAAGGCCTCACTGAAGTCTGGCTAGACTATGCCATCCAGTTCCCCCTGTTAAGTTCACTTATGACCCAGTCATAAAAATGAACTAAAGTTGGCTGATAGCTCCTTCTGCATGTGATGCCATGCTGGCTGCTATTCTGGAGATTGCTGACATCATGATATGCTACCGGTCTTCTCCCTTTGTTTCTCTCCATGGCTTTCTTGAACCATTTTGAATTTTCATACATTATTGTTTTTACTGAAGTCATGAACCTGTTGCTGCTACTGTAACTGTGATACTGCTGTTATTACTGTAGCTGTGATCTTTTTGTTCATAGTATACCTGCAATTCTGCCTCTCATTCTATAGCTGTGATCCTTTTGGTCCTATTATACTTGTTATTCTGTTGTTCATATTTAAGATGTGATGATATTATTCTAACTGCAGCTATGATGATGTTTTTTCGGCT
>NC_056725.1:401502007-401537007 GCF_019279795.1 Protopterus annectens
TTTTCAGGAAGAGAAGAGGAGCTATAATACTGTTGGTGATTTGAAAGAACAGACGTTGGAGAAGAAAATGGCTAAGAAGAAGTGTCCCATGGTTAGAATATCATGCAAAAGGGAAAGTAAGTTAAACTGATATTTTACTGGGACAATCTCACAATGACTTTATGTTTTAATGCTTCCGATTTTCATTCCCTGAAACCAATATGAATGAATACATAATATGATTATGAAAGAGAAATGTTGTCATATAACATTTGAATCTTTTGAATTGTTGCTTCCTTCATAACAAATACAGAAGATAAAATGCAAACCAATCCATCAAGTGAGTATCAGTTTCTAGGGAATACAAATATTCCGAAAACAAGACTATTTTTTCAATTGTGAATGGATGTTATTGAAAATGACATTAGAGATTATTTGCAAAGTTTATATAAAATGAATCAATCATTGTTTATAGTATATGATGAAAAGGGTTTAATACATTTTTGGTTTAACAAAGTTCATCTGTGTCCATATTCAAGCATAGCTTGGATCTGTTGATGGGAAACAGAAAACTTGCCACAGGACTCCCCCTGTACTACTAATGGACAGAGGTAGCTCCTAGAAGCTTTATCCCTTGCACAGGTCCTCTCAAATCTATGTTATGATCCCAGTTATTCTTATTATGAGTAATATATAATTAACAGGTATGGGGGTAAGGACAATCTTAAAGCAAATGGAATGGGTTAACCAAAGCACAAAAAGGGAAAGTGGCCAGACTTAAAAAGGCCCACAATGACAGCTAGCCTACTACTTATCTATGAGCCTATGACTAGTGCACAGAATGTGTGGGGATTACTGAATGAAGCTGATAGCAAAGTACAACACTCCCCATATGTAATAAATCTGCAATTGGCAATAAGCACTTTAAGAAACAGTGGTCACCCTAAGAAGTGCTCTTGTGATGAAGGTAACAATTTAATTAATTATTGTCCAAAGCATATTTGCAAACAATGTGGTCTGGCTGGTGACATTGCACAGAAATGTGAGATGTTGTATATAAGTTTAAGCAGAAGGGGGGTTTATGGTTTGATGAGGATAGGATTTAAAAAAAGAAGAAGATGCAATAGCATTACAAAAGGAAGGAAATGCAATACTAATTAACATATAAACAACTGGTAAAATTACATACAAAATTCTCAAGAAAAGAAAACAAAGAAAGGGAGTCAGGAGAGGTTTTGGTAATGAAGAAACAGGGAAGGGAAGACAGTCAATAAAAATAGAGCAATACAATTTACAAAAACAATTTCACCATTTTGCAGGGTGAGACGAGGATCAATAAAAGAAGAAATATACGAGATGGAAATATGTCTCATGACAAGAATTACAGAACAGAAGCTTTTAAAATATTTCTAAGTCATGAAGTCACAAAAAAACTAATTTTCTGGAAAAATAACTATTATTCAGTAGTGAAGAAAAATACAACTAAGACATAATTTGTCTGTGAGATATAAAGTTTTAAAGAAAAAGCAAAGGCTTACTTCAAGAATGTTGGGGAAGAGAAGTGATGTGGTGTTTAGGATTATTTCTTGTTCGGGAGTTGCATGATATTTGGTTCACCTTATTTGGAGATTATGAATTTGTATAGACCTATTTACTTATTATTTATTTACATTTGATTGCCAGCGATGTCCAACTGGGTAAAAGCACATTTTCAGCAGAGCCCAGGAAGAAAAGCTCCAAAGTATTACAAAAACATTTGAAGAACAATATTTTTACAGTCTTAGACATCTACTTTTTAAATAATTATACCAAATTATTGAAGGTAGTTGTTCTAATGGTGGGTTCTGATATAAAGGGAAAGTGATTCGATTAATTTCTAATTATGCGAGAACCAAAATGAAAGATGGCAGTGAGAAATGATAACATTTTTGAGTGTAACTATGGGAATACTAATTACTGGCAATTTTAACTGTGATTTAAGAAGTAGAAACCAGTCAAGTTATGAAAGATGTTAAAATACATAAAGATGTTGCCGGAGATTTTTATATAGTTACTGGAAAGGGAAGAAATTCCACATATTGGAGTGTGAACCTTTGAACCAAAACTGATTTTATATTAAGTAGCACAAGTTTGGTAGAGTTTGAAAGTTGTAGTAACATTGAAGGTTTTTGAAATCATTTAGCAATACGGGCAGTTTTTGGAGGCAATGAGGATATTATAAAGGAAGGAAAAGGTGTAAAACATACAAGCAGTTCATTGTTCTGAATTACAAATAAAAGAATATAGAGAAAAGGTTTCTGAAGAAAGGAGAAATGAGATAATTTTGTAAAACTGAACAGAGTGGTAGATGGTTTATAGAGATTTGTATTCGGTGTATATATACATAAAAAAATAATTGTATTCTTGCCAAAAGAACTATATGAAGACATATACCAAGAGTATGATGAGGAGATTTTGCATAAAAAAAAAGAATATGTGCAGTTCTGAAACAAGGACAGATGCCAGAGTTAAAATAAAATAGGTATATAACAAAAATGAGGAAGTCTTAATCTTAGCTTAGTGTTCTATAGAATTTAAAACAGAAATATAAGAAATTTCGGGAAAAATATGTTTTAGATATTAAGGTTTTATGGAGGGGAAAACAAAACACATAATACATTATAAAACTTAATGAATATAGTAATAAAATTAAAGAATGGAAATTAAACTAGGTGGGGAAAATAAAGTAGGAGGGGGGGGTCATATGAAGCAATAATGAATATCTTATTTTAAATACATCTATGTCATGGGGAGAATAATGAAGTGATACAAAAACATAAAAAGGAGTGGTGAGATTCACTGATGCATATGAATGTGAAGATGTTTTGTGGAGACTACTATTATAAAAATTCCAGTGTGAAAGGACTGGGGAAGGTATAAGGATATGATAAAAGAAAATGTATAAATTGTAGTGACAAGCAGGCTATAGGGCCAGATTCAGGAAAGGTTGCCACCAGTGGTACTCCCCAATGTGGGCTGCTACTGCTGATGGCAGCACTTTCTGATTCAGAAGAGGCCCACCACACTGATCCTAAGCTGTTTATAGGATCACCGTAGTGAGATGTCTCCTCAGTTGAGCTATATATTAATGTGGCATTCTGAGAAAGCACTTATGCTAATTAGCCATGTGCTCTTCCCTGGAAATTTCTGAGGTAAGGCTCTTAAGGAGCCAAGTGATTCAGAGACTTGCAAAGCTGCTTAAGTTAGCTTGGTCACCTGTGTTAATTAACTTAGGAAAAAGTAAACGTTCAGCCATTACTTTCTATGGTACAGACAGTATTAGAAACAAGTGGTGAGCAGTTTAGCAGACAGGTAGTAGTGTGGTTATCACAGTGATAATTTAATTTGGCTTACCTGTTTCACACAGCATATTTACTAACATTTTCTCTTTACTAAGTAACAGGCTCAATATCAACACATTATCTAAACTCACAGAAAAGAGAAAACACCACAAGGGTAAGGTACCTCCAAACAAAGAAACTGTCCAAAAATCAAATGTAGAAGAATGGCAGGTACTCCACAACAATCGAAGCAAACCACTGAATGAAAAACATCCTCTTTATTCCATGTAGTAAGCACTTTCGCGTCTCCAAGGACGCTTCTTCATACTTAAAATAATATTAAAGCATTTCACATCCATTTAAATATGTCATCACTTCTTATAAAAAACAATAAAATGCCTAATAAAAAGCACATGATAAGAATTCTTAAAGTCACAATTCTAATATGTGCTGTTTTAAATGCACATCATATAAAAATAGCATATAATAGTGTAGAATAAAAATATATAAGTATGTATATGTGCATATGTGTGAAAAAAGGGGGTGGGGTAAAATATACATAATATATAATATATATAATGTATACAGTAAACTTCTACATTTTAAAGAATCTTCATTTAATAATCTACAATACAAAATTATAAAAGCTCTATTATTAACATATTAACTATAATTTATGTGTGCTGATTCTTCAATTCCTCAAAAAGCACACACTACATATAAAAAGCATTATATTCAAGGAACTGCTTCCAATGAATAAAACATTCCATTTTGTAGATAAAATAGTGTCTGGGAACCTATATAATAAAAAACAGACATCTATATACACTTTACAGATGCTTATATACAACAAAACATATCTCTCATAAATGTAATGTTTCAAAGGTCGGTCTAGCAAAAATGTTTTCAATGAGACTCTATCATTCAAACCATGTCCCCTATCCGCTTGTAGCCTAACTATCCATTTCCCTTCCTCTTTTTCTGTGTAATTACTTATATTACCTAACCTCTCAGTGGGGTGTATAGATTCTAATACTAAAAACGTAAAATTATGAGTAGTGTCATTCTGTATAACATGCTTCGCTATTGCATTGCCTTCATTCTCCCTGCTAATAGCATAAACATGTTATCTTATCCTTTCTCTAAGTGTCCTATTGGTCTTGCCTACATAGAAACTATTACATTTTTGGCACATGGCCAGATAAACCACATTCCTAGACCTGCAATCTGTGTAGTGATTGAATTCATACCTGATATGTGTATCTGGATGTACAAAATAATTCTTATCAGCTATGAAACTGCATTGGTTGCAGTTATGACATGGAAAAGTACCTTTTTTGAGGAATACAATTTTTTCTTACCGTTACTCTCATAGCACAAAATTCTTTTTAATGATTTGCTTTTCCTGTAACTAAAACTAGGGCATGTACCCACCACTTCCTTAATGTGTTCATCCAATAACAGTATACCCCAATTCCTCCTAATTATCTCTGTTATCGTATTATTGTTGTTGGTATAAGGAATGACTAACCTCTTGACTCTTGAGTTATTGATTTTATGCTTTGTATGTGTATAACTGCTTCTTCTAATGTATAGTTGCCCTGTTCTCTCACGTTCAACTCTCTCTAATGTTTTAAGGTCCCTAGAATGATATCTTCTCTCTATAAAGTCTCTCTGTATATCATTGATATCCCCCTGATACACTTCATCTTCACTTATTAAACGGGAGAATCTTAATGCTTGATTTTTCACTATATTTCTATGTACATGTGTTGGATGCATGCTTTTTCGGTGTAGAAGAGCATTCCTTCTACAAGGTTTTCTGTAGACTTCTGTACTAATCATCCCATCATTTTTCCTAAGTAATACATCTAAAAATTCAGTCATATTCTGTGACTTTTTACCTGTTAATGTAAGGAAGGTGGTCGTTCCATTGATATGGGATATAAATTCATCTAAAGTATCCCTAAGCCTGACTGCCTGAATCTGGAAATATTTTCACTATAAAGAGGTCCACCTTTCAGCTCCCTGTGAGGCTTCCCAGGAATACTAAAAGAGAAACTCTGGGCTCCTGTTTATCCCTAAGCCTGTCTGCCTGAATCTGGAAATACTTTCACTTTAAAGAGGTCCACCTTTCAGCTCCCTGTGAGGCTTCCCAGGAACACTAAAAGAGAAACTCTGGGCTCCTGTTTATCCCTAAGCCTGTCTGCTTGAATCTGGAAATACTTTCACTTTAAAGAGGTCCACATTTCAGCTCCCTGTGAGGCTTCCCAGGAACAGTAAAAGAGAAAGTATGTTGCTATAGTCAATTGAAAGACTGTATTCTTTATTTAAATAATATTACACTGCTAGGTTAGGCAGGTTTCCTGAGTCAGGTAAGGCAGCACCCCCCCCCCCCAAAGCAGCCCATCTATCCCCTCCTCCAAACTATCTTATACTCCCTCTTATCTTTCTCATACCTACATTGTACCATCTCCTTCACCTCCTCTTCTCCCTTAGCCTTGAATTACCCTAGGTGCTGCTTATACTTGAATTTTGTCGACTGCCCACTAGGTGGCACCTTCTCACTTGCTGTTTTTTCATACATCTCTATACTGTATTTCTTAACTTACTAGATACACCCTCATTTTATTTTAAAGCTCTTTGTTAACTAAGTTATCCTTTCTAATTTTCTTTCCCTAGCTCTATTCTATCTCTTCCCATCTTACTGTGCCCTTAAGTGTCTCTTATCTCTACTCTCCCCTCGAGGCATCTTAAATCTCACACTGCTAAGCCTCTCACCCCCCTGCTACTCTTTCCGCCTGTTACTCACCTGTTACCTCTCTATCTCACTGATTGTCTCTCTTGACACAAGACTCCTGTTCATTTTAAGCTAAATACATCTCTGGTAATAGCTATCTACTTTACCCACTGTACTCCTTATCCTGTTGCCTACTATTGCATTGCGAATTACTCTGGACTCTTCCCTTACCTCAAACACCTCCCCCTATACTCTGTCTACACCTTGCCTATCTCGCGGGTTCTGCCTCTTTTGTTTCTTCCCCTGCCCCTTGCACCTTCGCCCTCCCTTACCTTACAAATATACCCTATTTTTAGCTGTCGCCATCTTTTTCACTATTACCCCAGACCTGGCTGCTGTCCATTCCCGCTCAGGCACTTCCATCTGCAGTAAGTAGTTCTATTAACACAATTTTGTATCCTGTTCTTGTATACTGAATGTTATATTGTTAACAGAACTTACTTTTGTGTCTCTCTCTGTACCTGGCTGTTTTTAAACTGCTTGAATTATCGAACTGTGCATTTTGTAATCTGTGGTAGTTGCGCTTTAGCTTTATCTGGATGTGCGTTTTACCCTTTACATTGTTGAATTTTTAGACTCTTATGACTGCCTAATCTCACAGCGTTGGCATTATTTTATTCCGTTTCACATGTTAACAGTTACCGCTACTAGGCGGCAAGCATAAGTTATCTTAATTACTTACTGGGAATGAATATTTAGCAAGGCACTGATTTAAAGCTACAGTAGGGGAAACCGCTATCCATATTGTACTCCCACGCCCAAATTAACTCCTTTTAGCGTTGTGCATGCGGGTCCTCCCTACACGGGCATTTATGTTGTAACATCTGCTATCCGGCCGTCTTTATTAGGCTACTAGCACAATTTAACTTATTTTGTTACCAACAATATAACTTTGTGTATGACTCTTGTCTTAATAAGGTTAATATGATTTTCACTTTAATACTGATTTCCATAATGAGTGTCTTTCACCCATGCCAATACATATCGGCGTTGTGCACGTGGCCAATCTTTTAACGAGCATTATACCCAGTTTGAGTATTGATTGGTTTAAATCCCATTCCATGTCTTTATTTAGTCGTTTTTTAAACGCTGCTACTTTTTAACTGTTCTCAACTGCTTTTATTTATTTAAACGACTAAGAGAATATCCTTTTTTATATTGCTATAACAGAATGGGAAATCACTTGCATCTCTCTGTTTTGTACTGCACTCACATTTAACTGCCAGAGTATAGCATATGGGACCTAGCAACTTGCGCTCTCCCTTATTCATATCCACCTAATGTGCTTTCATTATTTGTTTGATATATACATGCATTATTGTTTTATCTGCTTAGACTGAATTATTTTAATGTCCTGTTTTGTCTGCTTAGATTGAAATATTTTTTAATGTCCTTATTAAGGTCTTGCCTGTGTAGTCTAGCTATTTTATTTGATTTCCTCTCAACCTGTTTCTCTCTCTCTCTCTTTATACACATTAGCTCTGGGCTCTTGTTTATCCCTAAGCCTGACTGCCTGAATCTGGAAATACTTTCACTATAAAGAGGTCCACCTTTCAGCTCTCTGTGAGGCTTCCCAGGAACACTAAAAGAGAAACTCTGGGCTCCTGTTTATCCCTAAGCCTGTCTGCCTGAATCTGGAAATACTTTCACTATAAAGAGGTCCACCTTTCAGCTCCCTGTGAGGCTTCCCAGGAACAGTAAAAGAGAAAGTATGTTGCTATAGTCAATTGAAAGACTGTATTCTTTATTTAAATAATATTACACTGCTAGGTTAGGCAGGTTTCCTGAGTCAGGTAAGGCAGCAGCCCCCCCCCCAAAGCAGCCCATCTATCCCCTCCTCCAAACTATCTTATACTCCCTCTTATCTTTCTCATACCTACATTGTACCATCTCCTTCACCTCCTCTTCTCCCTTAGCCTTGAATTACCCTAGGTGCTGCTTATACTTGAATTTTGTTGACTGCCCACTAGGTGGCGCCTTCTCACTTGCTGTTTTTTCATACATCTCTATACTGTATTTCTTAACTTACTAGATACACCCTCGTTTTATTTTAAAGCTCTTTGTTAACTAAGTTATCCTTTCTAATTTTCTAGCCCTAGCTCTATTCTATCTCTTCCCATCTTACTGTGCGCTTAAGTGTCTCTTATCTCTACTCTCCCCTCGAGGCATCTTAAATCTCACACTGCTAAGCCTCTCACCCCCCTGCTACTCTTTCCGCCTGATACTCACCTGTTACCTCTCTATCTCACTGATTGTCTCTCTTGACACAAGACTCCTTGTCTCATCCCGCTCCGTTCATCCTGCGGGCTCACACCGCTCCCCTACTCTGCCCCCTATTCCCACCCGCCCCCACTACTCCTACACTTATTCCACCAAGACCACACCCCTCTATCACTGCTCCAATACCGGAGCTCACATCATTATCTCACCACACCTTAGACATCACTATATAATTAGTCACACCCACCTCTATTTAACTGTCTCTTTCACTCCCATCTCTAAAGACATTACCACACCTACTTACCTCCCACACCACTCACTCAATCCCATTATATTAACTCCACTATGCCAACATCCCACTTCCAACTCTATATTAAACTACTTCTTTTACTCACACTATTTCCTTCTCTTTTTACTACCTATCTCTCAACCTCTTATGAACAACCACTCTACTCCTCCACCCTCTTTCCCTCTAAACATACTTCTACACTACCTCTAGCCTCTACTGCAAACTCCCTAAACATTACATCTACACCCAACTATACACTTCCTAAATATCACAGACTAGCACCAATTAAATATAATAATCCCAATTATAAAAAACTACCCTACTACTCTTACAAGTTACTTTACCACAAACATATCACATACCTTCACTCCCTACTAGATGGTGACATACATCCAAACCCTGGTCCTAACCATACCTATACCACTGATAAATGTACTTTAATTACCAGTACCCCCATAACTGCAAACTCTCTCCTTTTAGCACATCTTAATATACGCAGTGTTAATAATAAAATCCCACACCTCCATGCCCTCCTAGATGTCCACCGCTTTGATATCCTTTGCCTATCTGAAACTTGGCTTAAACCCACAGTCAAAGATAATGAAGTTTTCCCTCCTGGCTATAATATCATCAGAAGAGACCGTACTCCTAAAAAGGGAGGAGGGGTCGCAATCCTCTATAAAACCAAACTACAAATCAGCACCATAGATCTTCACCCACCTTTAGACAACTCAGCCGAATTACTTATCACTAAACTCCAGGTCAACCCTAGTAAATCTATTAATGTCATCTGTTTATACCTACCACCAGGAAATAATATTAATACCCTTGAAAATATCCTAAATTGGTGTTCTATTAACCTCCCACAGGAAACAATAACCTTAGGAGACTTCAATATTGACTGGCAGTCCTGTAACAATAGTAACCCTTCCAACCATATTAAATTATATGGCTTTACTCAAACTATTAACTCCTCAACTAGAACTCACAGACCCACCAACAAAGAAACTACCTTGGACTGGATACTTACTAATAACCCTCTTCAAACCTACAATGTAGGGATCCTCCCTGATGATCTAAGTGACCACTCCCTAACCTACTTTATCAGATCTAAAACCAACCTCACTCATTCCAACATTGCCAGGACTGTTCGCTGCAAAAAACAATTTAAACCTGATCTATTCCTGTCAGAACTTAAACAATGTAATTGGTCTCCACTAAAATATCTTCCACTTGATGAAGCAGTAGCCTATTTTAATACCACATTCTTATCCATTCTGAACCACCATGCCCCATTACGCTCTATTAGATGCAAATCTAAACCAGCACCCTGGCTCTCAAATACTACTAGGCATAAAATCCATCTGAGAAACAAAGCCTGGGCTAAATGGCGTGCTACTAGAAACCCACTAGATCACTTAAATTTTAAACAACTAAGAAACAATACTAAAATAGCCATAGTGCTAGAAAAAAGAACTACTACCTTCAAATACAGCAAACCCATCTTAATAAGCCTCAAATGTTTTGGAACAGCATTAACAAACTTCTGCACCCAGGTCAGTCTACCACCCCTAACCCTCTAGGCTCTAACCCAGACAATCCCATTCAAACTGCTAACTCCTTTAATTCATTCTTTACCAACACCATCCAATCTCTTGCTAGCCATCTTTCACCAGACACATCAAATCTGCCTAACGCACCTTTAAATCCTCCTCCATCCTTTCAATTTCAACCAGTCCCTACTTCTACTATAAGCTCTCTTCTACTAAAACTGAAACCTTCCACCCCTTCTGCTGACCAACTCCCAGCAGAATACCTTCAAATTGCTGCCAGACCCATTGCCTACCCCATATCCATTCTTATTAATAGAACTATCAGTGAAGGATATATCCCATCCATCTGGAAAATTTCTTACATTATTCCTCTACACAAAGGTGGGAACTCTAGTGAATACTCCAGCTTTTGTCCTATAGCCTTACTTTCACCTCTGGCAAAAAGTATGGAAAAATGTATACAGAAGCAACTTCTACACCGCCTTCTCCAAAATAAACTACTGGCAAACTGTCAACACGGTTTTAGACCCTATCACAGTACCACCACTGCCCTGCTATCATTTACAGATTCTATTAACAACAAACGTAACAATGGCCTTCTTTCCTCTGCAATTTTCATTGATTTATCCAAAGCCTTTGACATGGTTCATCATCAGCTGCTCTTGCATATTATGAAATCACTTTCGCTAGATCCATTAGCCATCAACTGGTTCAAATCTTACCTCGATCACAGAAAACAAGCAGTACTTTGGCACAATAATCTTTCTAATCTCTTACCTATCTCCGTGGGTGTACCTCAGGGCTCCATATTAGGCCGTCTCCTATTTTCTATCTTTATTAATGATCTTCAGTCAGCAATTCCACATACTGCCTGCATTCAGTATGCAGATGACTCCACTATTATCTGCTCAGCTACTTCTCAAATCGACCTGCAGAACATCACCAGAATGCATTTAATACTGTTGAACAATGGTTTACAAAACGTTGCCTCCTTCTAAATCCTAAGAAAACTAAACTTCTACTCTTCTCCCCAACCCGTAAGTCCACCCCCATCCATTTTACACTTGCATCTAAAGATGGTACTGTTATCTCTCCAGACCTCACAACCAAACTCCTAGGAATAACTATAGACAACAACCTCAACTTTGACACACATATTAACAGTACAATAAAAACAATCAACAAGAAACTTGGATCCCTCTATAGAATCAAACCCTTTTTTACTCCAACAGCCAGGACTGCTATAGCCAGAACACATCTAATCTCTACATTACTCTATGCCTCACCCATTTATACAAACCTTTCTAAAGCCAACATTAACAAGCTGACTGTATCCTATAATAATATTGCTAGATTTGCTGCTGCCTCTCCTTATCGAACTCATCACTGTCTAAATCTTAAACAACTTGACTGGTTAGAGTTTCTACACCATCTCCATTTTTCTCAGCTTACAATTGCCCACAAAACCCTACACCAATCCTCCAATATTCCTATTCTTGCAAGCCTCCTTACCCTCTACCAATATCCAAAAAACCTACGCTCTTCCAACAAATTTCTGATTAACACCTGCAGATCCAACAATTTGGCAGGAGACTCCCTCTGCTGCAATTCCATTGGTAGACTTTGGAATGCTCTTCCCTCTGAACTTACAACTGTCTGCTCTCATACTCTTTTCAAAAAGAAGCTTAAGCTTCATCTCATGACTCACTGGTTATGCTCCTGTTCTATCCCAGACTAACTGCTGCTTCCTCCCACCTACAACCTCCTGGTTTAAATAGCCTTTTTTTCTAACTCTGCTCAGGATATAACTTTTTACTGAAGTCTCCACTTAGATATCAATATTTCATCTAGGTTTATTGCTCTGGCCATGCCTTATACAAAAAAAAAAAAAAAAAAAACAATTTTTATGTTCTGTTTTTGTATACAACTAATTGTTACTTCCTTCTATTTTGCTGTCTTCTTCTGTATACTTTTTCATGATTGTACTTAATTTTTGTGTTTTTTATTCTATAATGTTAGTTTGTATATCAATTGTTAATGGCTTTTCTACTCAACATGGAGATTTTCTCCCCGGGCCTCTACTGAAAATGGACATGTATCCAGCTAGACTAGCCCGGTCAACAAATGTAAAATAAAATAAATAAATAAAATAAATAAATCACCTCCCAAATGAGGAAAACTTCATCTACAAATCTTTTATAATGCGTAATATATTTAGAAAAGTGTACATGATCTAGAACATAGGTATACTTCTAATATGCCAACACCAAGTTCGCATAAGAGTTGGCACATGGTGTACCCATTGCTACCCCTGTAGTTTGTAAGAAATAATTCCCATTGAAAGTGAATGCATTATTATTAAGGACTAAGTCCATTAACACGGTAATCCTAATAATCTGACTGTTTATCAGCCCTTTCTGTATTAAATATAACCTCAAAAAAATCTACACCAATATCATTAGGTATACTGGTGAATAGTGATATCAATTCTAAGGTAACCATGTAGTCCAACTTATTCAATCTACCACTAACATTGTAAGGTGCAAGAGTTTCTAGGAACTGTTGAGTATCCTTTAGAATCGAATCGAAGTTGGACTACATGGTTACCTTACACGTGGCATCACTATTATAATTATTATAATAATGCATTCACTTTCGATGGGAATTATTTGTTACAAACTACAGGGGTAGCAATGGGTGCACCATGTGCCAACTCTTATGCAAACTTGGTGTTGGCATATTGGGAGTATACCTATGTTCTAGATCATGTATACTTTTCTAAATATATTAAGTATTATAAACGATTTGTAGATGATGTTTTCCTCATTTGGGGGGTGATTTAGAGGTGATTTAGATACTTTAGATGAATTTATATCCCGTATCAATGGAATGACCACCTTTCTTACATTAACAGGTAAAAAGTCACAGAATATGATTGAATTTTTAGATGTATTACTTAGGAAAGATGATGGGATGATTAGTACAGAAGTCTACAGAAAACCTTGTAGAAGGAATGCTCTTCTACACCAAAATAGCATGCATCCAGCACATGTACATAGAATTATAGTGGAAAATCAAGCATTAAGATTCTCCCATTTAATAAGTGAAGATGAAGTGTACCAGGGGGCTATCAATAATATACACAGAGACTTTATAGAGAGAGGATATCATTCTAGGGACCATAAAACATTAGAGTTGAACGTGAGAGAACAGGGCAACAATACATTAGAAGCAGTTATACACATACAAAGCATAAAATCAATAACTCAAAAGTCAAGAGGTTAGTCATTCCTTATACCAACAACAATAATACGATAAAAGAGATAATTAGGAGGAATTGGGGTATACTGTTATTGGATGAACACATTAAGGAAGTGGTGGGTACATGCCCTAGTTTTAGTTACAGGAACAGCAAATCATTAAAAAGGATTTTGTGCTATGAAAGTAATGGTAAAAAGAAATTCTATTCCTCAAGAAAAGGTACTTTTCCATGTCATAACTGCAACCAATGCAGTTTCATAGCTGATAAGAATTATTTTGTACATCCAGATACACATATCAGGTATGAATTCAATCACTACACAGATTACAGGTCTAGGAATGTGGTTTATCTGGCCATATGCCAAAAATGTAATAGTTTCTATGTAGGGAAGACCAACAGGACACTTAGAGAAAGGATAAGAGAACGTGTTTATGCTATTAGCAGGGAGAATGAAGGCAATTCAATAGCGAAGCATGTTATACAGAATGACACTACTCATAATTTTACGTTTTTAGTATTAGAATCTATACACCCCACTGAGAGGTTAGGTAATATAAGTAATTACACAGAAAAAGAGGAAGGGAAATGGATAGTTAGGCTACAAGTGGATAGGGGACATGGTTTGAATGACAGAGTCTCATTGAAACCATTTTTGCTAGACCGACCCTTGAAACATTAAATTTATGAGAGATATGTTTTGTTGTATATAAGCATCTGTAAAGTGTATATAGATGTCTGTTTTGTTATTATATAGGTTCCCAGACACTATTGTATCTACAAAATGGAATGTTTTATTCATTGGAAGCAGTTCCTTGAATATAATGCTTTTTATATGTAGTGTGTGTTTTTTATATGTAGTGTGTGCTTTTTGAGGAATTGAAGAATCAGGATACATAAATTATAGTTAATATGTTAATAATAGAGCTTTTATAATTTTGTATTGTAGATTATTAAATGAAGATTCTTTAAAATGTAGAAGTTTACTGTATACATTATATATATTATATATTATGTATATTTTACCCCACCCCCTTTTTTCACACATATGCACATATTCATACTTATATATTTTTATTCTACACTATTATATGCTATCTTTATATGATGCACATTTAAAACAGCACATATTAGAATTGTGACTTTAAGAGTTCTTATCATGTGCTTTTTATTAGGCATTGTATTGTTTTTTATAAGTGATGACATATTTAAATGGATTTAAAAAGCTTTAATATTGTTTTATGTCTGAAGAAGCGTCCTTGGAGACGTGAAAGTGCTTACTATATGGAATAAAGAAGATATTTTTCATTCAGTTGTTTGCTCCAATTGTTGTGGAGTATCTGCCATTCTTCTACATTTGACATTATCTAAACTACAATTTTCTACATACTTTCCTTCAGTACCATCAGCTAACAATATATTCAGAACAGAATTTTTTGTTCATTAGATGCTCTGATTAAATATATTTCTTCATTTAGTATAGTATATTCCTCAGTCTTGTAGATTAGCTTAGTATAATTTTAAAGGCTGCGATCTACATTACATTATGGAAACATGATATCCTGCAGCTTGCGTGGAATCACAGGGACATACTGAATGAGTGCTATTGGAAGCGACAGGATTGCTCTGTCTTTGTCAGCTTACTGCCACCTCAACTTCCATGAGGGCAAGCATTTTGGAAAATGGATGGCTTACAAGAATGTTTATGCTTATGAGCTTATGATTTCCAGTAAAGGCATAAAATAACATTTATATTATCTCACAATTTATGATCCACCATGATGAATTCTCTTTTTTGTAGAAGTTGTGGTACATGTTTCATTTCTTTTCCAAAAGCTAGACTGAAACTTTGTTTGCTGTAATAGTGTGGTGACTCATATCTCTGTGCCTGAACTTAGCCATCAGAGACCCAAAGTTTTTTTCAATTCTGCTTTACTTTTAAAATTACATTTCAGTGCAGCAAGCTTCAAACATTGAGGGCTGTGACCAAAATGGCTTCGTCATTTAAAAACTGAATTGTGTACTTGTCACAAAATGAATGGATCACTAATTGAAAATATAGTAAACTTTAAACTGATGATATTAATCTTCATCTTTTATGAGCACTTCTTGTAAAAGTGAAAAATAATTAAATCATAATCGTAAGTCTTAATTCTAAGAAGCTTTAGAATCATGACAAACAAATGTGTTTAGATTACATTTGACATAACAGAGTGAGAAAGATTCTTGCTGAACAATATGCTTGTTTATTAAAAGGCACATTTATGTTTCATAAAGCACTAGAAGCATGAACAGAAGGCAAGCTGCCATCTTGGAATGTGTCACATATATTATTTATTTACTACTGCACATAGAACAGAATCTAAGTGAAATATGCAAGAATGAAAAATACTTCATTCCCATTAAAGATCAATATACTTCCAAAGATGACATGTCCGTTGTTTATGGGTTTGAAAATTAAAGATACCAAGTATCTTAACGTATGTTTAAAGTACTTAAAGATAACATTTCTTTTGCCCATTTCTTAGGAAGAACTCTGTAAAAAATTACTTTATTTGCAACTCTCTATACATCATCCAATACAATATTTTCTCTCAAAAGCAGCATGGCTTTTGGTCTGGCCACAGTACATCCACAGACATCTGGACACTTATTGATAACATGACAACATGCTTCTTGGAATGTACAAAAGCCTAATTACTGGAGCAATTTTTATTGACCTCACCAGAGCCTTTGATCTTGTTGATCACTTAATTCTCCTAGGCCAACTCAGTGAAATAGACATTAGTGAAGACACACGGCCCTGGTTCAAAACTGTCTCTCTGACCGCCACTTCCCAGTTAATTTCAGTTCATCTACCTCTATGTCAGTATCTCTGCAGAAAGGTGTATCTCAAGTATCTATTCTGGAAGATCTGCTGTTTTCTATTTGCATTAGCAAATGCTGTTTCAACATACCCCATTTTCCTCTGTTGTGTTATAATGATGACATAGTCTTATCTTACTCAAATCCTTTTGCCTCTTCAACATGAACTCTGGGATGATTTTCATGCCCTTACTCAATGGGTCAGTGATAAGCAATTACTTTTAAACTCCTCTGCAACAAAAACGATGCTTTGTAGCACCAAGCAAAAACTCACTTCTGCAACCAGGCCTCTAAAAGTCCTTGATCATTTAATAACACCATTGGACATGTCACTTCATTCAAATACATAGGGGTTTGGTTGGAAACTTTCCAAAATGTCTGACTCCATCTGGACCATGGACACAAAATAATCAACTCCCTTCTGCCCTTCTTCTATTCAGACCATTTAGAAATACCATAGGTAAAGGTATTTTACTAGCTGAGTTAGAATATTGTGTACTACTAATTGCTACAGCCTTTGAACAAAATGTATCCATCATTCAGTCCATTTCAAATGCTATTTGTAGATTATCACTCTCTCCCAACTGCAAAATCATTGAAAAAGCTAACTGGCTGCCTGTGGAACAACATGATGACTTTATATGTGGCTCTCAAATATTTAAACTTACCAAGAATGACATTTTCCCATCACTAACTCCAAGGCTGTAAAGAGATGCACCAATATACAGCCCTCAAACATGTTAAAAACTCATCTCTCTCTCCTCCAACCCCCCCAAACAAACTTCACTGCACAGCCTTGCTTTCTCAGTCCTTGGTCCCAAACTATCGGAATCTCTCTTTGCTTTTCTTAAAGATGATTCCTCTTACCCCACTTTCTATTCACAAATGTGTGCATTTCACGACTCTAGGAAAATGTAACATCTGTCTGTCTGCACATATAATGTCATCTCTTCACTCCCTTCTTCTGCCTACATACACGGTACTGGCTCTATTTTGATTGTAATTCTCTCAGCATGTCAACTCTTATGCCACTGTATGTTTAACACAAGCATATCCTGTGTTTTTTTTTAGTCACTTGGTGTGTAATGTAATTTATCTATTGCCTTCATACCCTCAAGCCACATATAATACTCACTTTGTATATGTTGCAGTTTGGCATTCACTATGTCTATAATGTCATGTATCTGTTGTGTTTTCCCAGGCTGAGACTGAAATGGGTCCAGTGGGAACACTGCTCTACCCGGTTAACAAATTCAAAATACAATAAATTCATGAAATCATTACAGCATCTTCCAAAATAATATATTGATTTGCTTCCTGTTGGTTTATATGATTTTTCTTTCAAACAGACAGTATACATAGATAGCAAAGCAATATTTTTAAATATTGTTTATCCATAGCAGTTTGCTCACAAGCAAAATGTACATATGATTACTTGTTCGTGAGACGTGTAACTTACATGATTTGATTTATTTTATGATTTTAGAAGTGAAGCAGTCTGAATGCATCTGAACTAAGAAACACCTGAACCACTTACTGACATCTTTTGAAAAATAATGTAATACATATTGCATATTATTTATTTATTTATTTATGTATTTCCAGTTTGATGACTGGGGAACTCCAGTGGGTCAAAAATGCCCCTTTTCAGTGGAGGCCCAGGGAGAAAAGCTCCACAATACAAATACAATAAGGAATGCATACAAAATAGAAATGAGAGCAGAAATAATCAAAAACATAGTTAAACACCCACTAATATCACAGTAACTTATTAGTAGCATAATGAAACACACAATCACATTGCAAGTCATATATAAGGTTGAATATAGGTTGATGACAGTAAATAGACAGTTAAAATTCCTGTGTAATAAGTCATGTAATAGGATTACAATAGAAGGATGGGAATACTTCTGGGAGAGACCTCCTCATATCTGAAGATAGGGATGGATGTGGTTAAAGAGAAAACTCTACAGGTTTACTATATGCTTGATGAGCTGTTAGCTTCTGATAGTATCATGAAGGAATTATATGATTATTTTAAAGTGAATAATCCCCTTATCCCCATTATACAAGGACTTCCCAAAGTCCATAAATCGGCCATTGATCCACCGATGAGGCCAATTGTAGCCGGACAAGGTTGGGTGACTGAACCCTTCTCTATCTTTATTGAATATCACCTAAGGCCACTGGTCAATAAAAACAAGTTTATACTTAGAGACAGCAAGCAGTTCCTGTTGGATTTGTATGACTATATGAAAAAATTAGAGGATGATACCCACTACATCCTAGTCACACTTGATGTTGTGAGTCTTTTCACTGTAATCCCCAATGATGTAGGTGTACAATATATACAAGAGTACCTTAAAAATCATTCTGATTTCACCATTGTGAAAATAGAATTTATTGCTCTACTTCTAGAAACAGTTTTATTAAATAACGTTTTCATGTTTGGAGATGATATCTTCTTACAGAAGGATGGCGTGGCTATGGGCACGTCTTGTGCCAATAGCTACGCCAACCTTGTCATGGCACAATGGGAAGAGTCATTCCTATTTAATACACTACAGTTTCAGGAACATGTTGGTTTTTACCGTAGGTTTGTCGATGACCTTTTCTTTATTTGGAGGGGAGACAGAGAGGCATTGTTGATTTTTGTTGAATGCATGAACAGTTCAACTGAGTTCCTTAGGTTCACTTTGAACTACTCAGTAGACCACATCTCATATTTGGATGTGAGCCTCAATAGACTCAGTAATGGGCTGCTTAACACAAATGTGCATAGGAAGTTATGTTTCAGGAACACCATTCTACACAGGGATAGTATGCATCCCAAGTATGTGTTCGACAATGTAATGAAGGGCCAGATAATGAGGGCCTCTAGGTTGAACCCTACCAATGAAGGCTATGCAGATGAACTTAAAGGCTTGAAGGCTAGATTCTTAAGAAGGGGTTACAATGAAAGTACCTTTGAATGTACTGCTATTGATGTTGAAAGCCTCAGAAACACCAGGGCAAAACCATACTACTCTGAGCCTTTACCTGCTTTAGTATTGAATAGTCATTCGAACCCCAATAAGAATAGAATTTCCATGTTCTATACCAAAGATTCAGTGGGTCTGAAACAAATCTTGGAGAAACATTGGGATTTACTGATGTTAGACCCTGACATAAAGGAGATAGTGGGGTCATGCCCAAGTATCACTTATAAGAATCAACCCAATTTAAAGAGGATTTTGTGTAAACCCAGGAACAACTTAGCTACAGAAAGACTTAGCACACAGTTGACGAACACCACACCGTGTGGTAGGTGCAATCAGTGTATGTTTATTAATGAGACAATGAGCTTTATCCATCCCACCACTCAACGGAGCTATAGTTTTTATACTAAAACCTCATGTGAAAGCTCCAATATTGTCTACATGGCAACCTGTGAAGCATGTCAAGCGTTCTATGTTGGTAAAACCAACAGGTCATTCAGAGAACGCATTAGGGAGCACATTTACCACATTAGGACAGCCTCAGTGGTTAATGCTTTGGCTAAACATCATAAAGAGAGAGGACCCAGCCACTCTTTTACATTCTTTGTCATCCAGAAGATCATACCGAATAAGAGAGGTGGGGATATTGTTAACTTTACCCTGGAGAATGAGACGAAATGGATTATAAGATTGAGGGCTGAGTTGTACCCAGGTCTAAATGACAAAGTACAGGTCAGGCCCTTCCTTCGGAAAAGGAGATTATTTGTACCTAAACAACAGGATCTATAGAACACCGCTGTGTGTGTTCATAACCTGTCTTCCACTTTTGTACCTTAGTAATATGTATCCACAGACTCCTTTTCTCATCGTTTCCTCTGGTTCCATTCCTTCTTTGTCCATCCTGTTCCTCCCCTTTCCCCCCCCCTTTTTCCTGTTCCCATCCTTCCCTTCTCCTCTTTATTATTTCTTCCTCTTTTTTCACCTTCCCCCTTTTTTCTTGTACTTTATCCTCCCCTTTTATTTATTTTTCATTTTTACATTCATTTTATTACCCCCCTTTTTATCTTCCCTTTTTCTATCTTTTTCCTCTCCTTTCTTCCCCCTTTTTTCTGTCCTTTGTTCTTCCCCTTTGTCTCCTTTCCTCCCTGTTTTTTCCGCTTTCTCTCCTTTCCCCTCTAGTGTACACCCTAGAGTGACATTTCCATGTTCATACACACACAACAGAGCTGTGGTTGAGCTTCATCTTTCTAAAGTTCAGATACTGGGTTATAGCACCTCTAGAGACTTAATGCACAGTTAGATGTGGTGTTACAGAGACTGACAATACCGTTTTTTGGTCTATAACATGTCCATGTTTTAAGAGTGCTAGGTTGAAGTAGGTTTACGTTTTGTTAATGCCTGCAACGCCTGTACACATTAGCATTTAGAGTATTTAGAGTGTGTGAGCTGTATTTGATTCCATGGAAAACATATATATATTTTTTACATTCGGTTCCTGGATCAGTCCGTTCTATTTTAGGCTTTTCTATAGAAGTAGCGCATTTGAATGTACAGTGTCTACATCCATAATACCGTTTGTTAATCAACTGTCTGCATCCTGTGTGTGATGATTTTTTAGCAGGAAGAATCAAATTTTAAATTTTAATTTTAAAGTTAGTTAACTTCAATACAGTTGTGTATATATACATTTTTTTCTCTATCTGAGGTGGATTCATCCACTACAGAGCCCGATTTTCAAATGCCTGACTCATGATTGTCGTCCCCTTTAAGTCTACGATGACGACATTCTCAGGAGCGACGTGGTTCGGTGTTTTGATAGTGTAGCTGTTTGTAAGTAGAAGAAGCAGCATTGTTTGATGCATTTTAAGGATTTGATGATTTTAGAGTAGTAAGTATAGGCTTACTTTTTATACACATGATTAGCGTTCTAAGCGTAGGTTAGTTAAATGTGAAAATATTTTTATGTTGCTATATTGAGTGGTCCCATTATAATGTTTGCCTGTTGTTCTACCTTGAGAAGGACCATGTAACACACTCTTGAAATGTTTTTATTTAGTATTTACTGCACTTGTTTCCCCCTTTTTTACTAATTCTTATATATGGAGTGATGTTCATTTGGTATCTGTGTATACTTTTGTGTATATAACGAAGCGGCTTGCATTGCATGAATGCATTCTGTACGAGATCAACTGTTTTTGTGTTTTGTTGATTGAATATGTGTAATGACATTTTTAACCAATGGGATGAGGGAATATGTTATAAAGTTAACTGTTTGAGTCTTCATTATTGTAATACAGTCTGAAGAAGCCGCATGGCGAAAGCGCTCACTGTGATTAAAGGATTTACTGCTCCACATTGCTAGAGTTAGCGTGGTGATTTCTATTTGGAAGTTTGGAAGTTTTGTCGTCTGAAGAGTGAATTTAGTGAAAGGTTTCCTTTCATCTTACTATTCAGTTGGTGCATACCGTTTCAGCTTTGGTTTTTGGCCGCTTCACACCAGCACCTGCTGCTGTTTGGATTACTCTTTACTGTTTTTGCTGGTGTGACATCCTACGCTCGGGGGTCATATTTGACTTAGTTTACTATAGTTAAACACCCACTAATATCACAGTAACTTATTAGTAGCATAATGAAACACACAATCACATTGCAAGTCATATATAAGGTTGAATATAGGTTGATGACAGTAAATAGACAGTTAAAATTCCTGTGTAATAAGTCATAATAGTGTAGATATAAAAGGTGACTTGGTAGTAGAGAGCATTACTGAGGTAGCAGTGAGGAGCAGGAGAGCAGAGGATGTGGTTAGGTTGGAAGGAAACAGGTACATTTCCATTTAGAGAAAAGGTAGGTATGGAGGAATGTTTTAAAGTTTTCCAGGTTCTGATCATCCTTATGGTGGGGGCAGAGAGTTCCATGTTTTGGCTAAGGAAAAAGAGAGGAGTAACTGTCCAGGTAAGCAGTTAGGTTTATGAACATTAATTAGGTTTTAATTTTCAGATCTGAGTGTTCTATTATGTTAGGATAATGTCATGCCATTATAAGTGTGTCACCCAATGGTGTGGATTGTGGAGATATGTCTTGAGTCTTGCAAAGCATTGTACATATCACAAAAGGAAAATTATCAAAAGAAAAACCTGTCTCAGTGTATGTGTTTAGTATGGCCTATATGATACTAGGGGTTATATAATACCCTGCAGATTATATTGCCTTCTTGACAGAATGCTTCAGAATTGTCCTTAACAATGTGAGGCATGTGTCTTACAACACATTCTGGTTATTTTATAATATCTGGCAATGCACACCTGTGGATGTGTTATTACTTATACATTCATTCATCTGTATGTCGGATTGGGATGTTGAACAGGAACTACAGCATTCTGCAGTCTGATACTTCGCAGTCTGACTCTGTCTTCTTCAGGTCTTTGTCATATGCCAGTGATTGGTGTGCACAGCACTGTCATGGTCTTGCCATAGTTTGGTCATGGGCAGCATGTGACTCCAGGTTAAGGCACATTTTGCAAAATCATTTTGGAGCGGCATGAACTATTTGGTAAATGTGACAGTTGTATACAAGAACAGTACTAGTATAAGCCATTGTGTGCTCTTCTGTCTCCTGACAGCTGCCTGGTGATTTGTCACTGCAAATATCAGAAATGCCACTTAAAATTGATTAATAAATAAATAAAATAAAATAAAAATTAATCTTTTCCTGCTACTAACTTTTCACTATATGCATTGCTATGTGGTCTTCGCTCTGTCTCCTACAGTCTTTTGAACTACACTTATTCTTTTTTTTTTACGTAAGGCTACTATTTCTTAATATTATGTTAAATTGTCACTTCTTGTTACATAACACAGTAATGTTTCCAGTGCAATTCTTTTGAGTGACCCACGTGTTTTTCTGCTAATTTATGTGTATTCCAGCTTTACTCATTCTGGACCAGTTTTGAATCTCATCTTTAGACACCCAGGTATTTTCATAATTACATTGCACTTGGAATTATCTGTCAGACAAAGAAAAAAAGAATTAGTACATTACTGTGAGGGCTACCAGTGTCCCTCAGGCAGGAGTATGCACATTCCTGCTCTTTCCCTGCAAGAGCTGCTAGCTTCCTAGCTTTTGCAGCCATGTCCATCCCTTTCCATAACCATGGCCTTTTCGTTGGGACTGACTTCTGCCTAACCCTGTAGCTAGGGTCACCAAATCTATCCTTCCAGTAGCATGTTTCCAAAAAATGCAGCCCTCCTGCAAAAAAAGGAGCCTTCTAGCACCTGAACTACTAACTGGATACAGGTTATCTACGTCACAGAAAGGGATGTGTTCCTCTGCACCACAAAGTTGGGGTTGATTGATGAGTAGTGTAAGAAATCATATATTTGGCTACTGAATTACAATGTGCTATGTTGTTGATTCTTGTAGTACTTGATAAAGAAACACTGGAAATACAAATCTGTACTAAAAGATTCTGAGTATATCAAAAGCTACTAATAAGTTCAAAGGAAATTGACAAATAAATAGTTAAACTTTCTGGAAAATTCTACGGCCACCTGCCTGATAGAGGCACGGTGGCATGTCAAGCGGAAGGAAGGAATGAATGAAACTACAGAACTTTCTAATAGTAATAACTTTGCAATGTACAGATGGAAATATAAGGTAACATTTTAAAATTCAGAGGCATTGGAATTTGCATATAATAAAAATATTCCATACTTTGTAAAAGGACTATTTCATATTGGTACAACATCATACAATAAATTGTTCTGTTCTTAAATAAGTAAGTCTGATGTCCTGCTGCTTAGATAAAGTTTAAACTTATGGAAGACTCACATGCGCATGTGTGTTCACACACACACACACACACACACACACACACACACACACACATGCACACACGCGTACACGCATGCGCGCACACGCACACATAAACATCTACATAAAAATACTGTCTTGGGCCACAGGAAAATAAAAAAAAAAAAACAAAACAAAAAGAAAACAAATCTACTTTTAATAAACACTTTTTTTTCAGTTCCAGAGTATTGAGATTTTATCAGAATGTTAAGACACTTTCAGTGACTTCTTTGAATAATATGATGCTTCTTCTTCTTCTTCTTCTTTCAGCTTTTCCCGGTTAGGGGTCGCCACAGCAGATCACCTTGTCCGCACATTGAATGGCAGTGGAGTTTTACAGTGTCGAGTTGCCAGCCCGGCGCCCAACCTTCCACAGAAGGCACACTCACACGCACACCTAGGGCCAATTTAGAGTGTCCAATCCACCTGCAGCATGTCTTTGGGATGTGGGAGGAAACCGGAGCACCCGGAGGAAACCCACGCGACCACAGGGAGGACATGCAGACTCCGCACAGAAGGCACCCCAGCCGAGGATCGAACCGGAGAACCTCTTGCTGTGAGGCGGCAATGCTAACCACTGCACCACCGTGGCCGCCCTTGAATAATATGATGCTAATCAACTAATTTCAATACTAAATTAATCCTAAGATTTTCTAGATTAGTAACCTTTAAAGCCCCTTTGATACTAATAATATCATGTATCTCAGGACTATTATTAACATTTAAATGAAATTGCTACTTCTTTTCAGTTTATTACATTGGGGCTGATTCTAAGCAAAAAAAAAAATTAGTTTTCTAAAATTCCAACAGACCATAGAATGTCTACATACCTCTCAACCGTACTGAATTTCGTGTTTTTTTCTACTGGTTTTGAGGTCCAAAATAATGGGGTGCCACAATTCAAGAGTGGTACCCCTTAATTTCCAAATTCCCCAGCTTTTTTTTTAATTTTGTTTTTGTTTTTTGAACTGACGTCATCACATGCACCATTATGTCAGCTCCGTGAACAGCCTGCTAGGCTGTCAGAATTGAGCTCAAGGGCTCAACAACCTGTTTTCGAGCATTTCTGGCTGCTAATGGTGGTGCTGCTGCAAGCAGGAATGGTTACGCTGGAATATATGCTTATGCTGCTAAGAAGGAAAAAGCTGTCTATTATTTTATCTATCTGCTGAAGCTATTGCAAGTCCATTCAGACATTATTTGTGTGTTCAAAGCTGTTCAGTTATATTAGCTATCTGCTGAAACTATTGTAAGTCCATTCAGGGGTGTATTTCAGCTGATGAATGCAAATACATTCAGGTATTTTGCTGAATGCAAGTCTGCTCAGGTAATTTTTCTGAATGCAAGTCCTTTCAGGTATTTTGCTGAATGCACGTCCATTCAGGTATTTCTTAGGTTCATAGGTATGAACTAGGCTAATGGCCCTGGAGCCTTTACAAGCCTAGCCCATAGGACTACCCTGACATTGTGCCACCCGACCTTAGTTCCCAGTGCCTCTGTCAAGTAAAGCCACTGGAGTGATCCCTGGGGTGAATTTTCTATTTGCCATCCACACCTCAAGATTTCTCTTGAATAGGGGCAGTGATGTGCTCTGTTTGACATGTATGGAAAGTCTATTCCATAGCATGGGCAGTCCCTGGGTTATGAACCTGTCACTCCAGCATGTTCTGTTGATTGTGGTAATGAGGCTGAGGCTTCTGGAGCATGTGGTGCAGAGGGACTGGGATTTTATTAGCTGTAGCATTTCTAACAGAGCTGGGTCAGACATGGCTTTGTAAGTCAAAGTAGGAGATATGAGACATTGAGCTTAAGGGCATGGTTCTAACACCAGTCGTTGATCTCAGTGGGGCCTTTCTGTAGGATGTCAATATCACTTGGAGAGTTAATAATAGCTCACAACTTGCAGTCATCTGTGAACTTTGTCAGCCAGAGTCCCTTCGTGTTGGCCTGGACTTCAGAGAAGTACATACCAAACAGGAGAGGACTCAGGACCAAACCCTGTGGAACTCCACTCATGACTGATTGGCAGTCTGACTTGGAGTCTCCTCAACTGAAATATCTTTTCTGGATGTGACTATATTGAAGGACACTCATGGGAAGTTATCTTCCAGATTATTTAGAAAAGAATGTAGAAAAAATAATGTCCTGAGTATTGACAGTATGCATCCTACCTATACCTATAGGAATATCATAAAAGGTCAGGTCATGCGTATATCTAGGTTAGATATGGAAGAGGAACATTTTGAACAGGACATGGGAACTTTCAGGAATGAACTGTTAGAGAAGAAATATCTGAGACGTGAGGCAGATACTGGGATTCATCAAGTTAAATGTATGAGGAAGGGCAAGGCAAAACCATACATCAGCAATACCTATGATACTTCTCCCAACACCTGAAAGAAAATTCTACTGTTAAAAATCTACCCATTCACTTAGAATATGCTGGGAATGTTAGAAAGGTACAAAATGTGATTGATAAAAACTGGTCCATTTTGCAATCAGACCCTGAGATAGCTAGGGTTGTAGGCCAGAGGCAAATGTATTGTTATAAAATAAAAAAAGTCTCAAAAGGTTACTTTGTCAACCAAAAAAGTCCAAGGAGATGGTTTATGGTCTTAATAAATGTGGGCAATGCAGTGTCTGTGATGTTTTGAGTGACAGCAGGAGTTCCGTACATCCTATATCAAATAGGAAGCATGAATTCAAAGCTAAGGGAAACTGTAAACCAAGGAATTTAGTATACATGGCTGTGTGTTTAGCTTGCCCTTCCTTCTTTGTTGGCATGACCACTTGCTTACTGAGAGAGAGGTTCAGAGAGCATTTGGCTACCATCAAAAATAATGAACCAGATAGAAGTGCTTTAGCTAAACATGTTAACCATGCAGGGGGAATGCATCATTTTCAATTCAAAGTTATTGAATGTATTTTTCAAGATTCAAGGCTGGGTGAAATGAAAAATAAATTGGAATTGAGAGAGCTAAATGGATTATTGAGTTACAGGTGGAAAAAGAACCAGGGCTCAATGACAAAACATTGATTAAGCCCTATCTAAAAATAAGACATTTATAAAATCTCCATATATTGTTCATGCTTTAAAAAAAATCTCTGCACTTGTTTTGTATACATACCTATTTTACTGATTTTTACTTCACTGATGAAATGTCAGTTTGTGTATTAAATTGTTGGAGTTAGCAAGCTGTAGTATGTTTCTGGCTAGATACCTATTAATATGCTGTCTCTTTAACTTGAGTGCTGAATAGATGTAATCAATTAATTAATAGTGACTTGGTAGAGCTTAGGCAGTATATAAAGTGGTTTTAGCTTATGTTGTTTCATTCATGGTCTTTAGAAGCATCTGTGATGTGAAAGTGCTAACCGTATTAATGTTTTTTATATTATTTCTGCCGTGTTTCTCCCTCTTATTCATTTTGCTAAAGAAAATGTGTTCGTTGGTGTGAGAGGGAGTTAATTCAGAGTGGCTACACTACTGACTTTTATTGCTTTTGTTTAGCAAATGTCTATTAGTGTTTGTGCTGTAAAATGTAAAATAAAACTTTTAAATGAAATTCAAATCATCACAGAAGTAAAGCAGTATGGACATTGCAGTGTTTATGGTAAATGGGGTGAAATAGCCAAGTAATGGGACATTGGAAAGGCTGAAGAGGGGAGGCCCCATTCAACCATGATTTTGTGAGCGGGGAAGAGCAGCAAACTCAGACAGCCCCGGGCAGCACAAACTGTAGATATGCCACTGACCAGTAGGCCATGAATGACTTTTGGAGGTCCTAGCAAATGGGTCTAAATTAGATAATCGAAGTTTCAGAACTTCAAACACCATATGGTCGAACCCATATGATCAAAGTACTGAGACTTCAAATATCTAATAAAAAAAAAAAGAAAAAGAAAAAAGCAAAAGTAACTGCTGTAAGCAGGGGGCAAGCCACTCTGCACCCCCCACAACCTCCGCTACTTAAATATCCAACTCCGAGATCGCACTTCAATGGAGTATGGTGCAGAAACAGAAGATTTCCCTTTGCTATGCTGTAGCACAATCTTGGGGTTGGTATATTTAAGTATCGGGGTGGGGGGGTGCAGCCCCCCATGTGAGTGGTACAGGGGGGCTTATCCCCCTTCTTAAAGCAGTTACTTTTGCTATTTTGCTTTTTTTTGTTTTTTATTAGATATTCGAAGTTTCAGTACTTTGATCATATGAGTTCGACCATATGGTTTTTGAAGTTCTGAAACTTCGATTATCTAATATAAACCTCTAGCAAACTATAATATTCTTTTTTTAAGATTAGAATATTGCCTACTATTAAAATGCCCTACTTTTACCATAAAACCCACATACTGCAAGTCACCAAAAACAAAAATCTTAAGGTTCATCATCTTCTCCCTTCCCAGTGAACATCATTACTACCATTTAAAAGAAAATGCTTAACATTTACTACAGGGCCTGGGGCTATATTTTGGTTGTCTGTTCTTAAGTTTGCTTTTGAAAGTTGATATCCCACAATTCCATTGGAGTGGGTGCAGTTACATAATTAAGTATGCAAATTCTATGTTAATCAGCATACAGAGTGCTGCCTATTTTTCATGGGTCTTTGTCCAGATTTTTGATGCTTCCAGGTTGAGAGGTATGAATGCCTATACAATGCATTCATTGTGCACTTTTTCATCATACCACACATGCTCCAAATTTCCACAAGATGACCAGATTATTTTCTTATTCCTTATAATGTTATAAATCAATTGATATTATTTTGTGGAAATCAAGGTACCAATGAATCTCACATGACAACAGTAGAACATGTAAATACTAAAAAAAACAGTAACCAGAAGTCAGGACTGAGCCTTCAACCCTTGAACATATGGCAGTTATAAAAAATGTACTGTACCATTTAAGAGAATTGCTTCCTCACTTATTTATTACATATATTTTTTTGAGCAAATGCTTTATTTTATTTATTTATTTTATATTTATTTACCAGGAAAGTCCAACTGGACAGAGGCTCTTTTTCAGCAGAGGCCCGAGGAGAAAATCTCAGAGAAATGTACAAAAATGTAGAAAAAAGTACAAATTATGTAGAAGAGAAATACAGAAAAAAAAACTCCCACAAAAAATGTAACAATAACTAGTCTACATACATGATTGAATTAGCTACAGAAGAACTTTGCAAATTTGATGAACATTTGAATGTTAAAACAGATATTTACAATGTCAATAAAACATATATTCCATTTACAATTCAGAAGACAGTAGTAGGACATCAATGAGGGGTGTGCTTCTGAGATTATGTGTGTACTAGAAGCTAGACAGGAGCAAGAGCAGAGCCAAGTTTCAGTTAGAGTGACTTTAGAAGTTTTTCAAATTGTACTATAAAGCAGTTGGAGGTTATTGGGGCTGGTAGTTTGCTCCATGTTTTGAGAATGAAGTTTGAGAAGAGTGAGTCCCCAGATGAGTTGTTTGCTTTTGAGATGTTAAGAAGTAGTTTTTTGCCTGAATGAAGAGAGTGATTGCTGTTATGTGGTTGTATAAGATTCTGGAGACCAGTTTTTTTCTGGCTGATACAGGATTTTATGAGTAAAGGTTAGTTGAGTAAGGAGGAGTAGTTGTGGTAGTTCTATCCAGTCTAGCATTTTAGAGATGTACAACAATGTGTCCTAGATGGGGAATCTGTGGTAAACCTGGCAATTTTATTATAACAAGATTCTAATTTAGCTAGATCAGTTTTTCTGAGGTTGGTTAGAATGGGAGAGGCATATAGGACTGTTGCCAAGAGGTATGTATAAACAATGGTAACTTTTGAGTTTATGGCCAGGAATTGTTTGTTTCTGTAGAGAGCACCTAATTTCTTGTGTACTTTTTTGGTGGTTTGAGAGATATGAATGCCACATTTCAAGTTGTTGTCAAATTCAACACCTAGAAAATTTGGTGTAGGTAACTGGTATGATAGTGATTTTATTTCTGGATATGATATTGAATGACAGGCTAGGTGGGTGAGTTCTTGTAGAGTGGAATAGAAGGAGCTTGGTTTTGTTTTGGATTTAGAATAAGTTGGGTGTTAGTGAGCCATGTTTAGGCAGCTAGAGAAGAATCTTAGATCATGGTCTGGTGGTCTTGTAGGGAGGAGACTGTGCATATTAGTGTGGAGTCATCTGCATATTGTGTGACTACAGTGTGAGGTGTAGAGGTGTGGAGTCTGTTTGTAAAGAGAGAGAGAGAATAGTAGAGGTCCAAGGATAGAGCCTTGGGGAACTCCTAATGTAACTGGAAGAAGGAGGGAGAGTTCACCTTGCCATTCACCAGCCTGCTGGCATCCTGATAGGTAGCTTTTAAACCAGGTAATAGAGGGAATACTGAGGCTACAGGTGGAGAGAATGTTAATAGGTTTGTTGTGCTTTACCATATCAAAGGCTTTAGAATGGTCCAGAAAGATGGCAGAGACAAAATTTCCATTGTTTCTATAGTGGTTCACTGTATAAGTGAAGGACATTACTGCTGTGATAGTACTGTGATAGGGGCCGAATCCATGTTGAGTGTTTGACAGTAGTTTGTGTGTGTCTGTGTGTGTGTGTGTGTGTGTGTGTGTGTGTGTGTGTGTGTGTGTGTGTGTGTGTGTGAGTGTGTGTGTGTGTGTGTGTGTGTTTGTAGGCAATGCATCAATTGTGTGTGAACTACTCTTGCTACGATTTTCGATAGGGGTGACAGAATAGCAACTGGACAATAGTTGCTCAGTTCAGTGGAATTACCACCTTTCTGTAAAAGTAAAAGATGGGATATTTTCCAAATGTCAGTTACTAGGTTTTCTGTGATTATTCTGTTAAGTAGTATGTCTACTGGATAAGCTATAGCTTCTGCTGTGATTTGCAAGAAGTCTGCAGAGAGATGATCAGCTGACAGTGTGGTTGGCTGTTGTTTTTGAAGTAGTTTTTTATGGTGTCACCAGAGCCTGGTTGTAATGTAAAAGAGATGGTGCTATTTTGGGATATGAATGAATCGGTGGTAGTGGTATTGGTGGTGGTGGTGAAATGTGAATTTGAGAGAGCTAAGATAGTTTCTGTGAAGTATTTACTGAGTTGAATAGCTGTGGTATCAGAGTTACTAGTTGTTGTCGGTGTGGGCGTAGGGGAGTTACCTGGACGTTGAACATTATTAATGGCAGCCCAGAGCTTTTGGGGATTATTTTGATGTTTTGTTTGAATATTATGGCAGTAGTTGATTTTTTCAAGTTTAACTAATTTCTTTGCTTTGTTTCTTAATTATAGAAATGATAGTTTAGAGGCCTGGTATTTGTTTTTATGAAACTGTTCTCAAACTTAATCTCTCACTATTAACAGTGATCTGCATTACTTACTTAGCCAGTGTGCATAGTTGGTTTTTACTCTAATAGTTCTTGGGGGTGCATGGCAGTTTAGTATATCTAGAAAGGTGGTGTTGAAAGACTTAACAGCCTCTTTCAGGGGTTGTTGTCTAAGAGCTTCCCATTTGCACCTTTTCAGTAATGAGATAAAGTTGTTAGGGTTGAATTTTTTTTTGTTTCGGATTACACGATATGTGGTTGGCCTACTTTGGTGGGTATGGGTCCTTCGAAGAAAGGTTGGTTGATGGTCACTAAGACAATCAGGCAGACAAATTAATTGTGAGCATAGGGTTAGCCAGAATCCAGTCAAGGATGGACTGCCATTTGGAAGATTTATTTGCTCTTCTAGAAGAGATACTTTGGGTGAATCCATAAATGTTATTATGGGTTGCTGGATTTTGAGAGGAGCAGGTGAGCCAATCAATGTTAAAGTCCACCAGCAGGATTGTATCCTGAGGCAGGGCAATGGAGATCCAGTAAAATTAATTTTCTAGTGTAGGAATGTTGTTCGCAGGTGGGATGTAACCACCTATAATATTGATGTGATTCTTGTGGTTAATTTTTAGCTTAGTAAAGAGTAGCTCTGCATTGTCAAAATTAGGGATAGTTAGCTTTAAGGTTTCTATTGTTAGGTGATTTTTGAATAATATTGTTACTCCTCCACCCCCTTTTTTATTTATCCTTATGCATACAGTAATATAGTATCCAGGAGCTAGGATTTCATTTTCAACTGTTGTCAGGTTTTAGCCAGGTTTCAGTTAATGCTACCATGTCAGGAGAGGAGTGGGAGAGTATGGCATGGAGGTCATGTACTTTTTTAGCTATACTTCTAACATCCATTTTAAGAAGGAGTAGGTTAGGGTTGTTATTGTGGTTTAAAACAGTTGTATTTGATGAAGGGGTGATAGGGCTGATGGAGGCACATTGCTGGTGAAGTGGACCAGGGTTTGCATGTATTTTCCCAGAGAGATTCAGTTGCTTGGTAAGTTCAAAGAGCAGTTTAGAGAGTTTGATTTGAATTTTGGAGTGCTTTTGGCATGTTAAAGAGTGGGCTCTGAGTGGGTAGAATGTGTTTACATAGTACACTGGGTGGCTGGCATTAAAAAAAGGTAGGGGCTATGTTATAATATAAATATATGTTTTGGTGGGATTCATTTTTTTTTTTTGCTCAGAGATCAAGAACACCTCTCAGAAATTTTCATTGTAATGCAGCTTCAATGCCCATTTTGAGGGACAGAAATACATTTTACAGCACATCTTCTCCCTGTTTCCTCCCCATATGCAGTTGCATTATTTCAGTGCTTCATGAGTGCACAAGTCAGCTTCACCATGTTTATTCTGCCAAAACACTCTTCTACTGGTCATGGACAAAGCAAGTCACTCTTTATTTGGTCTGCTGCTACTCTGGATTCTGTCAGAAAGAAGCCTAATTACTTTCTGCCCCTGGTTGTATTCCTTCAGGACCCAGCCCTCCCTTTCTTCTCTAGGGAATGCTAGCTACAAGGACTGTCAGACATCTGTCCTCTCCCTTTCTTGCTATCCTAGGCACATACCTCTGATCTTACCTGTGGATCTGCCTACCATTCATGTACTTCAGCTGGAAGGGAGGGCAGGACAATATAACTTGTTCCCAAACCTCAATTTACCAATCTTAGAAAAACATGGAATTGCACAAAGTAATAGGAACAAAGACAGAAAATCAGACATTATTCATTTTGCCCGTTCCATTCATTAAACTATTCTGAATGTACTAAAAAAATCATGTAAAAAATACATTGGGTCTTAGACACATATTTATTTTTGGCCTGCAACTTTCCTGGATTTTCTCTTCAAGTGGCAGAGGGAATAAATGACTACAACACAAAATGGGAGAAACATTATGAGTCATAAATATATAATAGTATCCATGTCAGAGGCTGTACCAACAATTCAAACTAAATTTATCAGCTTACTTTGCTGTAGCATCAGTAATGAGATTATTTTCTATAGAAATAGTGCTTGTAACGTAATGGTTCTATTTAGATTCACATAAACAGCATTCTCATAAAAAGTGCAATTCTTAAACGACTGCTACATTGGAAAAAAAGACTTACTGTTTACAGAGGTAAAGTTGTGTGCAGATCATGCAAGTATTGTTGCTCATTTAAACAGATACTATGATAATACCGCGATTATAGTTGGAAAGTGCTATAGCACATGGAAGGAATACTTTAGGTGAATGTTTATGCCAGGTTTCTTCACTGTCATATTCTCTGCTACAAATGTTTGAAATGGGATGGTAGGCTGGCCACATAATGCTACTGCAGCCTAGTGGAAGGCAGTTGACTAAATCTAAAATCAATATAGTTCATAAAACTTCCAAAAAATATGTTATTAGAATGTTAACTAAATTTAGCATAATGATATTATAATAAGTATAGTTGCATTTGCTTGATGTGACACCCCACCACGGACTAGTAATCAAGGAGCCTCAATCCTCACCACTGGAACCAGTGGGGAATGTAGACTGGGAGGATGACAAGTATACACACACACACACACACACACACACACACACACACACACACACACACACACACACACACACACACACACACACACACACAGTACTTCCAGATGCAGCTCTCTATACCAAATGCAATTTCCCCTAAGAGCATATACATAGCACAGTCAGTTAGTCCAGGGCTGGTTTCTCCCACTTTCTCCAGATCCCCAATAAGACTTCCTACTGCCACAGCTATAGAGTTGAAATTTCAGCTGAGTGGCCAAGCCAAGACCTCCAGTACCCTCTCTGTCCAACCAATGCTTCATGCCCCTGCCAAAAGTAGCTGACACACACTCTCATTGAGGTTTGGTTTGCACAAACACACACACACACACACACACACACACACACACACACACACACACACACACACACACACACACACACCTGGGAAAGGCTGGCACAGGTTTACTAGCTATGCCACCTTTTGCCCAGACTATAAGGTAGTTATTACTGCCACCAGCCAACGCCTTATCAGATACATTAAGGTCCTTAACAAAGGGTGTCCAATCTTACTGTGTAATATTAATATTAATACAAATGGTAGTTTGACCAAGAGCAAGGCTATTAGGAGTGGCCCACACAGTGTCAACAAATAAATACGCAAGTGCTTTCAAAACTTAAGTATCTCTAGACAGATCAGCCACAATAAAAGGTTTAAATATATTTAGTAATAAATAATTAAAGAACAAGAAAATACTCACTATACAATCTCAGTGACACTGGAGTTCCAAATCACAGAAATATTTAAAACAAGATTACATGAGAGTCTCAAATAAATAAAGAAAAAAAATCTAACTAAGCTTTGCTATATTCCTGACTATATTCAAGAAAATTACACTGTTCCCTAGATATTTACTTCATCAGAACTAGGCAGATGTGGTGAATTGATCTTCTAGCTGTTGTTGTCAGGTCCAAGACAGAATACAGAATGTACTGTCTCTCAGATAGTTCTCAAATTAATATCTCAAATATT
>NC_056725.1:401539507-401547007 GCF_019279795.1 Protopterus annectens
ATTTAGTTTCAGCTATTTTTCTGATGTTTTGCTGGACTGAAGTTAACCTTCTGTGTCCCAGTTTCCACTGTTAAAATAAATACATTTTAAACAGTTACAACAGTGCATGTACATTTCTGTTCTATTCCAGTAGGGTACACTGTGTATACATTTCAAACACTTTGCAAAAACTTTTTTCAACATACGTCTGTAAAAATAAATTTGCTATACACATGACGTACAGTTCTAATACAGTTGTATCACAAGCATCTTATATGGATTATGTTGATATTCAAATGACATATAATTATTTACAAAATAATGTGCTGGCAGTATCTCCCTTTGTCACAATTCTCTCCCCCCACCGAAGACTCAAGCTAGTTTTTCAAGTGACCCTTGAGAAATGTTGCTTGAGAGGGATGAACCTATCTGGGATTACACCATACCCTGTCTTGAGATCCCAGCTGCTGTGGCATTTATGACCCCATTACAGTGCTGCACAGCATATCATATGCCTGCAACCCTAGGCTCCACCATAGTTATTTGGGATTTTGCTGTAGCCATAGATCCCCATCAGGCTCCTCCTGCCTTCTACTACAAATACTTAGCACAAGGGCCTCTCTATCATGGTAAGGTTTCATCATGTTAACATGGTAAAATTTGTGCCCCTGGCTCCTGCCTAGTAGTTTTACCATGTAGTTAACATCACTGTCCTTCCTTACCACTTTGCAGGGTCTGTTCCGAGCTGCCTGCAGCTTGTTGTGTCTGACAGGAATGAGAACCATAGCCTACTGACCGACAGCATACTCCAGCATACTCTCTAGCTCAAGCATTCTGGTCATACCAGACCTTTTTCTGCTGTTAGACTTCTGACAGGTTCTTCTGGGCTAGGCCCATGAGTTCCTTGAGCCTTGTCCTGAGGCTTAGGACATATATCACAACAGACTCCATGTGGGATTCACAATCACCCTCTCACTCATCACAAATCAAATCTAGCGGTCCCCTTACTCTATGCCTATACAGCAACTCAAAGGGTGAAAAACCTGTGGATTCCTGTGGCACCTCTCTGTAAGCAAACAACAGATGGGGCAAATATATGTCCCACTCCCTCTTGACCTGGTCTGCAAATGCCCATAACATGGTCTTTAGTGTTAGTCTGGGGATAGTAGATGGTGGTCTTTAGGTGCTTCGCCACACAGTGATTCCATAAACAAGCCAGTAGGTCTGACATGAAATTGGCACCTCTGTCAGTCAATATTTCTTTTGGTAAACTTACCCAAATGAAAATCACTAACAAAGCATTTGCCACCTTTTCTGCCTTGATGGAGGACAGAGCCACCACCTCAGGGTATCTGGTAGCATAACCTACTACCACTAGGATATACTTCTTCCCTGTGGAACTTGGGGTACTCAGAGGCCACACAATATCCACAGCTAATGCTCTGAAATGGCTCTTCAATTACAGGGGAAAGGCACCAAAGGGGCTTTGACCTTGTCTCCTGCCTTGCCTACTTTTTGGCACTCCTCACAGATACTGCAGTACCCTGTTATATCTCTGGAATTCCCAGGCCATAAAGGTTCTGCATAATACACCTCTTGGTTTGCTTTATGCCCATATGACCTGCAAAGGGAATATCATGGGCTATGGCTAGAATTGCCAGATGTTAGCACTGCCAACTGTTGTATTCTCTCACCCCCTAGCTCACCCACAGGGTCCAATCTCTATACAATAACTCTTTGTTCCATTATACAGATTCACATTTTCTTGACAATCAGGTGCTTCTTTAGCTATATCCCTCAAGCCCTGCAATGTAGGGTCTGAGAGCTGAGCCTGTCTCAACTCTTTCTGTGATCCTTCCCATCTTCCCTTCCACAAAAAGTCTGGTATCCTCTGACAGCGGTGCTTCAGTGTTGGCCTGGGTACTACTACTCACCTCAGCCCTTGCAGGCACTCTGTCCAAGGGAACAGCAGTACCCACAAGAAGCTGTGGCTCACCTTCAGTCTCACTGCTACAGGGTAGCTCCCTCCCTGAAGTAGCCATTTCACCAGTCCTGGCTTCAAGTTTGCAGTCTGTCTGTGTCCTCCCAAGCTACCAGACCCATCCACCTGTCCCAAAGTCTGACTTCATGTAACTGCATGCACACAAGTTACTGCATTTTCAAAATCATTCCCTATCAGGACATCCGCAGGGATATTCTCAAACACAGCTACTTGCTTGCTTCCTTTTGCACCCCCCCCAGTCAAGGTGAACCCTAGCCAAAGCTATTTGGAATGGGGTCCCTCCTAAAGCACTGACTGGACAAGACTGCCCAAGCAAGTACTGATACTCTTTACCCATTGCAGGCTTCACAATGGTCAGGTCAGAGGTTGTGTCTCTCTTAGCAGTGGCCTGTTTCCCATCTATTAAGATAGGATATAACCTCTTGTTGTACTTTGGTACCCTTGTTGTCTCCAGGCAACATACTTCTGTCAGCAAAACAACTCTGACCACTAATGAATTTCACCGACTGTGAAAAAAGAACCACTCAATAGAACAAATATTTATTCTCTCTAGCGCTTCGGTGTTGCCACCTTCCAGGAGTATCCATACTTCTGTCATTCTGTCATTCCCACTCACTGTCTCTCCCACCTTTTGTTCGCCACTTTGCCTCTGTGGACATCTATATGCTACATCACCCCACTGGTTGCATTTAAAACATTTAACCCTTGATTCTGGCCATGTACCTGAACTTGTGGCTTCTACTGCAACTGACAGACTCTGTTGGGGTGGTTTAGGCTGCCTACCATGGGTTCCCTTCGACCCATAAGTGGCACTGTTTATTCCTTTCCTGTGTAGTGCTTCCCTGCTTGCTGGGTATAGGTCTTCCTTTTTCCCCAGCTCATCTGCGTTATTATGTTCTCTCTCTCTATCTCTCTCTCTCTCTGCTAAGCAGATTCTCATGTCCTCAGGCAAAGTGCTAAGGGCTTGTTCCCTCACTAAAAGTTCTACCAGACCTTCAAAAGTAGTGACCTGACACCCACTCACCTACCAATGAAAATAAGTGTAAGCAATCAGCAACATATTCACACTCACTTTCATCTGCCTTGTATCTATGCTCACAAAACTTTTTTCTGTAAGTTTAAGGTGTTAACTTAAATCATTCTAAAAAACAATTTTAACAGTACTATAATTTAAGCAATCAGTATCACACAATTTAGAAATAGCAGTTACAGCTTTACCATGGGGTAAGGAGGTTATGAACTATACCCAGAGCCCTTTGTAACATTATACTGTTTACAAACCCTTTCAAACATATGAATTAAAGTATCAGAATTATCACCCTCTGTAAATTGTGGAAGAAATTTACTGACCTTTATTGCTTCTGGGGTTCAGTTATTCCTTTCCCCACTACCTCCACGACCCTTCTGAAGAGTCAGCATCATCCTTTTCATGTTGCCTCTGCCTCTCATTTTCTTCAACTTCCAGACATCTCAGTCTCTCTGCTCCATCTAATTCCATTTGTTTCTCCTGGTGCAGTCCCTCTGCTGATGCTAGTTCCAAATGTTTGGGCTCCAATTCAAGTCTCTTTCACTCCAGATAGATTTTTAAGTCTTCTGAAGCAAAGTTAACATTTCTGAGAGTTGTACATCCCCAAAGCCAGTCTGGTTGTCCTCCTGGTTGCTGGTCTGTGATGTAGCCGTATTTAAGGCTGCAATAATTTCTCCTTTAGTCAGGCTGGCATGCCCCAGTCCTTTTGCTTGGCACATCTCTTCCAATTGATTCCTTATCAGCTTGCTTTAACCCTCTGCTGATATCCTTGCCTGATCCCCCTGACTAACTAAGCTAACAAAAAATAAATAAAACTATTGTGATACAAAACTCTGAATGTCTACCATGTGGATGCTTGGGAGTACAAACACCTTCTTTAGTGACAACTCTTTACAGGCTACAGGAGTTCAATAGCTGCACCACTGAATGCCAATATGTGATGTGGTGATTCCACTACTGCCAGCCAATAAATCTGATGCCCCACCACTGGACCAGTAATCAAGGAGCCTCAATCCTCACCACTGGTAACAGTGGGGGATGCACATTGGGAGGACAAGTACACACACAATATTTTCAGATGCAGCCCTTTGCATCAAGTGAAATTTCCCTTAGGAGCACACAGAGACCAGAGTCAGTCTGGGGCTGGTTTCTCCTTCTTTCTCCTTATCTCATGTAAGACTCCACACTAGCACAGCTACAGAACTGAAATCTCAGCTGAGTGGCCAGGCCAAGTCCTCCAGCACCCTCTCTGTCCAACCAGTGCTGCATGTATCTACCCACGTAGCTGACACACACACACACACACACACACACACACACACACACACACACACACACACACACACACACACACACACACACACACACACACACACACACACACACACACACACACTTTGAGGATTTATTTACCCCACACACACACACACACACACACACACACACACATACACACACATACACACACACACACACACACTTGGCAAAGACTGGTACAGGTTTACTAGCTATGCCCCTTTTGCCCAGACTATAAGGTAGTTATCATTGCCACCAGCCAGCGCCTTATAAGATACTTTAAGGTCCTTAACAAAGGGTGCCCAATATTACTGTGAAATGTTACTATTAATACAAATGGTAGTTTGACCAAGAACCAGGCTACTAAGAGTGGCCTACACAGTGTCACGAAATAAATATGCAAGTAGTCTCAGAACTTAAATATCTCTACACAGATCAGCCACAATGAGAGGTTTAAATATATTTAATAATAAATAATAAAAGAACAAGAAAAATACTCTGTCTATAATCACACAGACATCAGAATTCAAAATCACAGGAAATATTTAAAACAACATTGCAGGACAGTCTCAAATAAATAAAGAAACATATCTAAACTAAGCTTTTCTATATTCTTTTTTTTTCAAAACAGGTTTATTGTTTTAACATATAAGAGAAATATCATAACAATTTTATACAAGTAATTAAAAATAGGTATTATTATAATATTCAACAAAACAACTAAAGTATTTACAAAGACATCCACTACAATCAGATAAATTAATTAAACTAAAATACCATGCTATTGAAATTAAATTTTTTTAACAAATTTTGTAAATTATCCCATACAATATAATAAGATGTTTTTCTATTTGTTCTTGTCCTAATTGTGTTTATTTCCATATGGCACACTATATTCATAACATTTTTAAATTCATTGAACGAAGGAGGTGTATCTGAAATCCAATTTCTAGTTATTATTTTCCTAGCCACTGCTAGAATAGACCATAACAAGGGAAGCTTAACATTTTAACACTTTGAGGTACAGGTGTGTTGAATAATATAAGAGATTTAGAAATAATGAAATTATCTGTAAAAAGAGCCTGCAAAAAATCATTAATTGACTTCCAGTATTCTTTCAACTTTATACAGTCATAAAACATATGAGCCCAGTCAGCATTAATTTCTACATTACATCTCTTACATAAATTATCTTTATTATTTATTTTATTCATCATCAAAAGTGTATAAAAAGATCTATGTAAAAATGTCCATGTATAAAGTCTCCAGACAATGGAAGATGTAGTTCTATAAGCAGATTCCAATATATATTGTTTATCTTGTTGATTTGGTGGGTCCCCATTAATAGAAGTGAAATAATTCCAGTATGAATCTACACTGTAAAAGTTTCTTGTCTGATAATTTTATGTATGTATGAAAGTTTACCTTTATCAGAAACTTTATGTTGTAAATTTAATATCAAGTAATCAATCAGTGTTGGAATAGATTATTTAACTGTTATAGACATTAGATCTATTTTATTAATGAGATGTTGTCTAAAGGTCTGAACCTCTCACCAGCAAGTTTCTCTTAGATCAAATTCTTGTTTTAAGAAATCTAGATTTTTAACTTTATTATCAGATATCAACTGATACCAGTACTTTAGATCATTATCTATAGCTAAATGAGTTCCTTCAGAAGTAGATGACAAAAGCATACCCTGAGTATACATTATAGGGAATACAATAAAATTCCATTCCCTATACTTAGGGTGCATGAATATAAAGTTACGATAACTAATAATAATATTTAATGGGTAACAAACCATATGTTTAGGTGTAATAGGTGAAGTACAAAATTCCTTTAGTAACCATAACATGGAGTTATTTACAATCATATTTTTATGTGTTAAGGAGATTTTCATGAAGTGCATACTAATTAGCTCCCAATAATCTTTCCATTTTGTGACATATGACTGATCTATTAATAAAGTAATAACTTTTACAATAGAAGAGATAGTATATAAATTAAAGTCTGGAAAAGAAATACCCCCTTGAGACCAGCTATTAGTATGTTTCTTTAATGCAATCCTAGGTCTATTAGGTGCCCATAGGAAATTTAACATTAGTGTATTCAGTTTCTTGATAATTATTTTGTAGGTGGAAGTATTATTGATTGTATTAAGTATAAAATCTTGGGGAATATTATCATTTTAATAATTGTAAGTCTCTCCTCCATAGTAAAAAAAACATATTATTCCAGGTATTAAAAAGATTTTGTATATTAAGAAAACAGGTATTATAATTATTATATATAATAGATTTAATATCTTTAGATAGTATTATACCTAAATAAGTTATCTGACCTGAATTGGGTACATATTTAGTAAAATCACTAATGAGAATATTTTTTCGTGTATATATAAGTAGTATTTTAGTTATTTCTTCATTGAATATTAAACCAGAAATACTTTTAAGATTCATCATGTTATCAAATAGAGACTGCATAGAAGAATTAGATCCTGCTGATGTAATTAGAACATCATCTGCAAAAAGTTGAATTTTGGATGTTGTATTTTCATCTATTTCAAAACCCTCTATGTCAGTACTGTTTCTGATCAAATTAGCCCAAGGCTCCATTACTAAAGTGAATAATAGTGGAGAAAGTGGACATCCTTGTTTTGTACCTTTAAGAATGGGTGTTTTTTGTGAAACATATGTTCCTACCTTAATATAAGCCAACGTTCCTTTGTATAAATGCTCAATTAGATTTACAAATACATCTGAGAAGTTTGTGCACTTCATTAAGGTAAACAGATAGTCCCAACTTACTGAATCAAATGCTGAACTTATATCAAGACTAATAAGTGTTAAATCTTTCTTTTTCCTATTTGCAAGATCTATTAATGTTAAAGTTCTTCTTATATTATCAAAAGTATTTCTATTTACAATGAAGCCTGTCTGATCTATATCTATAATGCCGGGAATGATTGTCTTCAATCTATCAGCAAAAATACTCATAAACATTTTATAATCAACATTAAGTAATGAGATGGGCCGATATGAAGAACATCTAGTTGGATCTTTATTAGGTTTTAAAATTGGCGAAATAAATGTATATTGCCAAGATGGGGGGGTTATTAACTCAGTTTGGGCCAAAATAAAAACCTTATGTAATAAAGAATATGTACTTTTAGAAAGGATTTTATATATCTCTG
>NC_056725.1:401552007-401602007 GCF_019279795.1 Protopterus annectens
ATTTGTTTTGTAGTTTTTTCTATGAAGGTGTCTATTTTAGTATCCATTTTATCCATCTTAGCAGTAAGTTGCTGGATTATAATTATCAGAGACTGAAGTTCTTTCTTGATGCTAGAGTCTTGAGAATTTGTCTTACTGGAACTCATTTCAGACTGATAAACTGACAGGAAAATTTCCAAAGTGATTTCTGACAGGAATATTGTTAAGATTTCCTTTCTTTTTCAGATATAGTTCAAGAACTATATAAAACAAACATATTTAGAAAGAAAATTACTTCAAAAAATAATTTTTTAAGTAATTAATTCCTGTCAGTGTAATGAAATTGGTGGAGCTGAAGAAATCTGCTGCTATCCTGTGTTCATCCTTGGCCACGCCCCCCGCTTTTCTATATTCTTGACTATATCCAAGAGAATTATACTGTTTTCTAGAAACTTACTTCATCAGAGCAAGGCAGATGTGGTGAATGGATTTTCTAGCTGTTGTTATCAGATCTAAGACAGAATACAGAATGCACTGTCTTTCTCAGAGAGTTCTCAAATTAATATCTCAAAAATTAGTACTGGAATACCTTACAAAATTGTATCATTTCTAGTCATCTGACTCTATCCCAGGTGAAACCTCTTCTGCTGGAATCTGGCAGTATTTGGCATCTATCTCTGAAAATACATAGTCCACAGATATTTGGCAGATGCTAGAAGTCATAAAACAATTGCATTCCTTCACATTTCAAAACCAGTAATTAAGCTATTTTAGCGAAAGCGCTTACCTGTTTTTATTAGTTCTTCCTATTAAAACCTGTTACTGAAAGAGATTCGTGGATATTATTTGGAATATTTATGGAACTTTTTGTGGTCTGAAGAGATATTTGAACTGTTTTCTTGGTCTGAAGAGATGTTTTGTAGTCCTTTTTGAGACTACCTTTTACATATTTTAACTGAAATCTAACTTGCTCCATTGTATCAGCGCGACACCTGTTCTGAGCATTTTATATATGTTTTATGATTCAGTTGATTTTATATTATTAGCTCTGTACTGAGTTTGTTACATGGTATTGGTGCTTATTTAATTTTTTAAAACCAGTAATTAGTTCACTCCAAAGACAATACAGAAAACTTCTTAGCATAGACTCTGTCTCTAGCTCATTGAAAACTGAAATATACTATCTTTTATTGCATAGCTACAAAGTAATTTAATTTCAGCTATTTTCCTGAACTCATCCTCCTGAATTCCAGTTCCCACTGTTAAAATATATACATTTAAATAGTTACAATATTGCATGTACATTTCTGTTCTATTCCAGTAGGCTGCACTGTGGATCCATTTTAAACACAAGCCATTTGCAAATAACCTTTTCAACACAAATTATTCACAAATAACATATAATTATTTACTAAATTCCAGATAGCTGTGCTGGCAGTATCTCCCATTGTCACAATTCAATTGTCATAGCACCATGAATTGTAAGTGTGAAATTGCAACAAAAAGAACTCTATATAACATTACATTGTATTAACTTGACCTTGGCTTGATGGCAGTTAATGCAGTTAAGTCTATGAGCAGCTACCTGTTACACAAGGTTTGATTCTATCAGACAACTTTTATCTACTATGCAACCATGCAAGTCAATTACCCAGACACTGCTCTTATGCTGAGTCTGAAAAATGCCCATATGGATCAGTGCATTACCCTAGCTAATAAATATAATTGAAATAAATGGCAGTAGGAAACAATAAGTCTATCTAATTTACCCCTCTAAATTCTTTTCATTAGATGGTCTGCAGAACTGCATGCAGTGCACAAAGTGTGGCTTGATGAAGGTCATGTACAGTAGAAACATTATCTCTCTGCCTCTCAAACTTCACAACAGGCTTATTGGGCCCTAAGTATAGTATTGTGCTTGTTTAAATGAAGCTCAACTGTCACATTTCTGCCACTTGTTCAGACATTTAAAATCTGTTGATAGATTCTTCCAACCATCTTGGATTGCTGCACCTTTGTCTTATCAGTAAAGAATGTGCTCCTGTACTACTCCCTCGGATATGTCTGAGACAAGCACACTCAAGTACACTGGAGCCAAGATGGGTCACTACAGTAGCATTAGTAGTAAATTCCTTCATTCCTGCCATTGTCCCTCTCACTCTGACCATATGGGACCTACCATTTCAGCATGCAGCTATCCAAGCACTTAGCCTTGGTCCTATCAGCCTTTTATATGAGGCAGAATCAAAGGCCTTGCTGAAGTCTGGATAGACTATGCCTTCTAGTGCTCCCTTATAAAGATCATTTGTGACTCAGTCATAAAAGTGAATTAAAGTTGACTGACAGCATCTTCTGCATATGTTCCCATGCTGATTGCTGTTCCGGAGATTGCTGTTTTGAATTTTCATGCATTATCATTTCTGCTGAAGCCACAGTCCTGTTGTTGTTACTGTAGCTGTGATTCTGTTGTTCATACTGTAGCTGTGATACTGTTACTATTGTAGCTGTGATACTGTTGCTAGTACTGTAGCTGTGATCCAGTTATCCATACTATCACTGTGATTCTGCTACACATTCTGTAGCTGTGATCCTGTATGCTACAATTGTGGTGCTCTTTTTCCTTTGTAGCTGAGATGATGTTGTTCCTACTGGATTTCTGATGATGTGGCTCCTGTTGTATCTGTGACACTGTTGTTTCTGCTGTATATGTGATACTGTTGCTCCTACTGTAGCTGTGATGCTATTTGTCCTACTGAAGCTATGATCCTCTTGGTTCTCCTGTACCTGTTATTCTGTTTTTCTTGCTATAGCTCCAGTGATGTTCCTACTGTAGCTGTGATGCTGCTATTCCTGCTATAACTGTGGTGCTGTTGCTCCTACTGCAGCTGGGATACAGTTGTTCCTACTATAGCTGTGATGCTATTATTTATGCTGTAACTGTGATGTACTTGTTTCTGCTGTATCTGAGATGACATAGTTCTTATTGTAGCTGTGACTCTGCTGGTCCTGCTGTATCTGCGATGATGTTGTTTCTGCTGTATGTGTGATACTGTTGTATCTACTGTAGCTGCAATGCCATTGTTCCTGCTATTGTTGTGATCCTGTTAGTCCTTCTGTAACTGTAATTCTGTTTTACTTGCTCTAGCCATGGTAATGTTATTCATGCTGTAGCTCTGATGCTTTTGTTCTTATTGTAGCTATGATACTGTTGTTTCTACTGTAGCTCCGATGCTATTATTTATGCTGTAATTATGATGTCTCATTCCTGCTGTATCTGAGATAATATTGTTCCTGCTGTAACTGTGATCAAACCTTCTGTATCTCTAATTTTGTTTTTCTTGTTCTAGCCATGGTGATGTTATTCCTCCTGTAGCTTTGATGCTGCTGATGTTATTGTTCCTACTGCAGCTATGATACTGTTGCTCCTACTGTAGCTGCAATGCTATTATTTATGCTGTAGCTGTGATGCTCTTCTTCCTAATATATCTAAGATTATATTATTCCTATTGTAACTGTGACAATGCTGCTCCTGCTGTATCTGTGATGCTGTTGTTTCTGCAGTATGTGTGGTACTGTTGCTGTTAATGTAGCTGTGATGCTGTTGTCCTAGCTGTAGCTGTGATCCTGTTGGTCCTTCTGTACCCGTAATTCTGTTTTCTTGCTCTAGCTGTGGTGATATTATTCCTGCTGCAGTTGTGATGTTGCTATTCCTGCAATATATGTATTGCTGTTGTTCCTACTATAAGTATGATACTGTTACTCCTACCATAACTGTGATGCTATTTCTGCTGTATGAAGCTATGATGCTGCTGTTCCTGCTATAGCTGTGACCATGTTATTTCTATTGCAACAAAATATTTTTTAATCCTGTCAGAGTGCATACTATTTTCTTCCTTAGTTTTACATTGATCACAGAGATTTGGTTTAAATTTAAAACATTTACTTTAGGTTTTACATTATGCAAAGCAGAATACTCTCACTTTGAAAACAGACTTACTATGTATAACGCTGTATCTGGGATGATTTTGCCCTTGTTTCAGCAGAGCTGGTCAGAGGTTGGTGACTAGTCACAGATCTACAATGTATCCAAATGAAATCCAAAGCATCCATTGATATCTGCTAAGAATTCCATATCTGTTTACCCTGCATTTCACTTTTAATCTGTTATTTGCATTTTTTAATGTGCTGCTGCTTAGTTTTGTAACTGGTTTTGCTGTTTTTTCTGCACTTCTTAGCTTAGCAGAGACTTGATTCAGACTTGCTGAATCAAGTCTGTTTGGCATTGTCTGAGCATTAAATTCAGCCAACCTTCACAAAAGAGGGCCCCCCTGCATTCTTGTGAAAGAAGAATGTAGCCAATGACCCATCTGAGTGGAGATTGTGGGAGTAAGGCTCAGTGCAGAGCATTATTATAGGTTAAATTGTTTAAAAAGTGCTTAACTTCACTTATATTTAAGGCCATCATTTGCATGGGTTTGCGCACCACTCAACAGGGGTTAGTAGCATTGGTTACAGATGCAAAAGTTTTGAAAGACAAATCTTCCCCTAGGGAACTGCTTGTGCACCTTGCAAGCTTCCCTGCTTCTCTATGCACAACTCAGTTGTGCACCACTGCTCAGAGAGCAACTTTGCTATGCATTTTATTGTGTCGCTGCAGGTGTCCACCCCAGCAATCTCCCATAGTGCTGTTCATTATTGGTCCTTCAACTGAACCTGATCCATCTAGCTCACTACCTACTACTTGTCCCCGAGCATTTATATTATAACTTCGAACATTTAGATTGTCAAATGCCTAAATGCTGACACCTAAATGTCGAACTCTGAAAACCGTGAACGGTCAATTACTTCAAGCTTTTCCCAGTGAAAACATTTGCTTGGCCAAAAAAAAAAAAGCAAACTTTAAAACCCTAAGCAAGTGGGGGTCTTCACCCCCCCACCCCTGACATGGGGGACTATGCCCCTCACATCCCCCTAACTAACTACCAACTCCAAGATCGCTGTACATTGAGGAAAAGGGCAAATCCTCAATGACAGACAAGCAAATTTTTTCCCTAGAAAATTTGCGAAATTGGCCATTCGCAGTTTTCAGCATTCGCCATTTAGGTGTTGACGTTTAGATGTTCCCTGAATATTGCTAACATAATGGTTGGACAGCTTTCCAATGATTCTCCAGCAATTCTGATCGACATGGGCATCCTGAGACAATGAAGCAATTGAATCATGTATATTGACAACCTACTACTCCTAAAATATTCAAATTCAACATGCAAGAGATGTATCTATACTTTGAATCTAGAATCCATGCTTTCTCACTCTCAGCACATTAAAACAGACATGGTTCAGGTTTCCAGTACATGCACTTCACCTCTTAAACCAACCAAGTGAACAAAACATAAACCAACATACATGGAGGTAGAAGTATTCCTCGAGAGCAGAGGACAGCCAAGTGCAAACAGTCTACACATAATACAGTCCCAGCCAAATCCACTACACATAAAAACACATGGATCAGTATCTCATCCCAACAAGCCCCTAAGGCAAAACACCTCAAAACTAAATGTCTTGGTAATAGGTGACTCCATCGTGAGTCCCACAGATGTCCCACTCACCAGGCTGAACAAGGAGGAGGTCACAGTTAGCTGCCTGTCAGGTGCTAGAATCCACCAAATCATGCACATACTCAAGTCTATCAACAACAAGTACTGTTATGACTCTGTTGAATAGCTCCTCCATCTTGGATTGATTGATTCGCTTACAATTCAGCTGCTTATGCTGTAATTAGCATGCCACAATGTTTACCCTGCTTGCATGGCATATTGAGCCACTTACTGAATACAAAATGGTGCACTATCATTTAAGCTTTATTGAATCCACACCTTTTAACTATTCAAGGGTGCCAACAAGATATGATTTATTAAATTCAGCTTTCCTTTATCAACTAGATTATACAAAACTCTTCCTTAATAGGTTACAATGCAGTACCCCAAATAATAAAAAAATCCAGTAATTTCCTTCCTAAACAACTGGAGAATCTGTAGATCCCATCTAAATAACTCAATTTTCATAAAAAAAATAAAATTAATGATTTGCACTTTGCTTTGCAAGCTTCCAAATCTTAGCTACTTCACAAAATTCTTGTAGTAACTCTGCCCATTTTTTTTTTTATATACTTTCTTCACTTCCAAGCCTTATTCCCAATGCTTGGAGTTTCTTTCATATTAAAATATTGTCCATGTACCTGAACTGCATGGCTACTTTCCTTGCTTTACTCTTTTCATATTTACAAACCTACAATTTTAATATAAATAATACTCCTATTACTTCATTTATCCATATTCGGTTTCTTGTTACAATAATCAAATCATCAATTTGACTCATATTGAGGTATTAATAGCATTTCTATTGTTCCCATCTACTTAACTCTTGCCTCATTAATACATTTTCCATCTTTTGATTAACACCTACATCACCAGACCAAATAACTCTGTACTTAATGCCACCCTTGTTTCACTCCTTTTGTCTTAACTAACCATTAACTATAGGTTTAACTCACATAGTCATTTTAAAAATCAAATTACTGTTTTGAGAAATTGCAGAGGCTATTTAATATTTTCCATTTTCATATTTTGCATGCTTTATACTACCATAGGCTTTCTTTACATTACAAACAGTCATCTTACCCTCTAAATTCCCCCTTTTTATACTACTCGCCATATCTTTTATCAGGGCAGACATTTCCTTAATATTTCTTTCTTTAATACCAAAAACTCAACAATCCTACAAATTCTTTTGTACTTTACACAAATCTTCCTTGCAAAACTCCAATCATAATTTTATAATCATTGTCTCCTAATGTTAATGGCCTCCAATTTGCAAGTTTCTCCTATGTTTTTCCCATAATAGTTTTTTTTTCACTTAAACAAATATTTTCATCCTTTAAAACCCAGTTAAACTATTCAGTAAGTACAACTAAAGTAAAGTCCTCTCTCATCCTTATTCATCTCTTTATAAAAACTCATTCCCAATCTCATTATTGCTTAGTACTGAATGAATCATTTTGACCTTCAACAAGTGGTATGATTTGCTCCTCCTCTGTAGTCCCACTTTCCAACTTTCACATGATCTGAAAGACCTTTAATTTTCAAATTAATTTTTCTTCCTGTCTTTCATTTTTTTGTGTGTGTGTGTGTGTCTGTGTGTCAAGCTGCGAGTCTCATGTTTATCTTTTAGTAATGAAAAGTAATAAACACTTTGTACAATAATAATGTATGTTGAGCTTTGTTAATCTCATATGTGCATTGCTCACCTCAGTGCAAACATGGTGTAATGGCTCAGACAAGCAGACATTGTCATTTTCATAAAAGATACATTGTTACATGTTTTGCTTTCCATCGCACAATGCCACTTAATGGAGATGCGTGGTGGTCAGTAAGCTTTCACAACTCCTGCAGATGCAGAGTAGCTGCAGACAACAAGTAGACTATTGACAATTTCAAAAAGGACACATTGTTGCATCTTTTGCTTTCTATCACAAAAACATTATAAGCGGTGTTGTACAGCAGTCAGTAAGCTTCCACAACACCTGCAGATCCAGAACACTTGCAGACAACAAGCAGACACTTATCAGTTTCAAAACAGATACATTGTATCATGTGCGGTCTTCCACCATGCAAACATGCTAAGTTATGTTGTGCAGTGGTTAGCACACACACACACATAGTAATGAATGTGAAAATATATCACTGCTGCCTAGTTGTTCTTGTGGTATCAGGTGTAATTTAAGGGCTACAATACAGGTGAGCCTGGGTTCTAATCTAGCAAAGTCAACAGTTTTATTACTGCTGTTCTACTTTATATAAAAATTAACAATGGAAAAATAATTACACATCGAAATAACTATGTATGGCAGGGGCATTGAACATACACAAAATATCATATATATTAATCATCTAACTCTGGGTATCAGTAGAATTATAGTTCTACACTTAAACATTTATTTTCTGAATTTTCATGCCACACACATACATGGCTAAATACTCAGCTCTTTAATGTATATGCGTAACTAATGATCTGGTCTGACAAACAAGGTCTCAGTTGTAATGACCACTATGCACAGTAATGACTGTAAAAAACACACTTGCAGCCCAAACTACCCATATAAGTTAATGCCCACAATACAGGTAGGCTAGGATTCTAATCTAGCACACTTCAGATTGTATTAATGCTTGTCCACTCACTTTTAAAAACTAATGAACAATCCAAAGATAATTATAAATAACAATAGTTATGTATAGCACTGAAGATTATATGAATTCAATGTGTGACTGAGGGTATACTGACAATTATATTTCTGTACTTTTCTGGCCTGGGATGAACTTCATACTTTAATGATAGTCATATACACATGAATTTATAAGCCAGCACCTTGTCGGATCATTCATATACACGGTTAAGCACTCACATTATCATGTGTCTATATAATGAATGAGCACATCTGATGAGCACATTGTCTGTGGCAAGGATGAAAAAACCCCTATGTGGAAAAATATATTTTGTCTATTGTACATAGGTTTTAATCCTTGTACAAATTACTTTTATCAGTGTGTAAAACCACACAAAAATGTGTCAGGTCACAAAATGTATATCTCTAATACATGTCTGCAAAATCAACTAAAAGGTACAGCAGCAGCCAAACCAAAAACTAATGCCAACTGTCACATTACCCTTCCTAGTTCATAAACTGCCCTGCTCTCTGTTTGGCATTATTGCCTTCCACTTAACACCATGCAAACAATGTTGGCATGTGTTTTTGGGTTTGTGCACTTGCTGGAAAAAGTGATAACACAAATTGGTAGCAAAGCACGCTGTTGCTGTTTGACCTGTATAGACATGGCAGGAGCTGGAAGTAAAGATGCTCAATTTAGGGCTCAAAGATGGGGTGTAGAGGAGTCCAGAATACTCATTGGACTCAGTCTCAATGCAAATCAGAGGCTAGGAATAGTCTGACCAAGGCTGTTTCCAGTGCAACTGGCATTCCGTGCACTGAAGAACAATGTAGACACCACTACAATGACCTGAAAAGGCACAAGCAGGCACAACTCAACCAATGACTGGATGAGTTTAGGACTGCAGACATCCCACAGTTGTGCAAGTATACAGATAAAGATACTTCAACTTATACAGAAAGCTGGATATAGCTAAAACCGGTAGGCATAATGCTCTTCTCTTTTTCTCCCCCTTTTTTTTTACAGCAACCCAGGAAAATGCAGTGAACAGGGATGCCCATACTGAGCATTTGGAAAGACTTAGAGAAGCAAGGGATGTGTATGCAGCATAAAAGAATATTATTTTATCAAAGTTATTGCCCTTTATGCATTACTAGCAAATTAAGCATGCATATCTTAACTGTAAAATCAAACATGCATGTTTCAGTTTGCAGCTCAAGCCACCTGTAGGAATCAATTGTAATAGTGTATTCAGATGTTGTGGGTTCAAATCCCATAGGGAACAAATATATTGCAAAATAATGAAAAATATTATGCAATAATTTCAACAAAAATTGGCATACATGCCATTCTGTTAACTTAATCTGTATTATTTTATACAGCATATGTGCAATATAAGCATATTATAAGGATTACTTGGAACAATTATCAGTCATGGCTTATAGATGTTAAAATATAGTTAATGTAAAAGTAAATTTATTGCTTATATCAAACTAATTTACTGTACAAGACTAATAATGGTTCCAATTGCCTTTTTGATTTTTCTCTGTTACCCCACCCCTTATCTCTCTTTTTTAATTTTATATGTGTGGTCGCAGCATTCTGATGTCATCAGTTTCAGACAACTAACAAAATGACTTCCAGCAAAGGAAAGTAGGCCAACCAGTATGGCTTAGCCTGCCACCGTTCCAACAGCTGCTGCACAGACGTCCATCACATCTGGGTCCCAAACCTGGCAGTACCACCTCTGCAGCCCCTGCACTACCTGGACCCTCCACATCAGGTACCATTACCTGGGCATCTGGTCCAGTGGTACCCTCTAGGATTATTGGTGTTGGTGATTTTGTTACCCATTGGGAGATGTCAGGCCTGATGCATGAGGTCATGGAAAGCACCATTTGTGCATGCCTCAGCTGGATGGAAAAGATGCTCAACAGAATGTTGTACAAAAAAATGGCAAGCACTCCAACAGCAAGCTCAAGGATGGTGATGACAGCTCTGATGTGAGGACTAGATTCTCACTGTCACCATGCTTGATGGGCACAAGCATCCTATATCCTCTCCCTAGCCCCAGTCATGGTTTCCTCCAACCTGCTGTGTCCCTCACCATCCCTGCCTCTTGTCTTATTTGTCCTGCTTGTCTGCAGCTGCTTCCTCACCTGTCCTACATACCTGACCCTGGCATATGTCCCCTACCCAACATTCCTCTCTTACTGAAATAAAAACTCAAAAATGGGCACCTGCTTCACTCCCTCCCCCAAAAAAATATATCATTCCATACATAGCTCTCTTCTTCACATAGGTGTCTTCTCGGCACACTTAATTCGGTCCAATTGGCTATACGACATGATTGCATTGTTGTCACCCATCTTTGTTGAGGTGACTCCATATTCATCCAATATTCTATTCATGTTCATTTTATTCTGTTGAAAAAGTGGATAGCTAAGGTTATTTCTTAATTCTTTCCTGCACATTCCTATATTGATTTCCCTTTGTTCTTTATTCTGGTCAAAAAATATAATCACACACTACACACAGAAATAATAAATCCCCAGTAAAGCACTTCCATTTTTGTCCTCTGTGTATGCATGGCATTTTGCATTAGACACCAATGCTGAGCAATGGTGAATGGCTCTTTATGTCCTAAATCATGGTGCAGTACCTCTGCACAATGCTGCTTAAACCTGCTGCAGTAAGGAAACACACAGTTTAAGTAGAATAAAAGCACTCATTAAAATTTTCATATAAATGTATTTAGACTGTTGAATGTATAAATATATAAATCCATATGTACATTGTTGACATAAATCAAGTAGTTTTTGTTTTTATACAGTACTTCATCATAGTCAGTCCCTCACTCCCTCTCACATGTGTAAAAATTATCACATGCAATTATTTAATAACATCATCAATACATATGTAAAAAAAATAGATTGAGCTGTATTCAAACCCTGTATCGTCTGTGCTCAAAATAAGAGCTCATTGATGTTGCACCTGCTGTCTCAGAGACAGCTAGGTAGCAGGTGTTTTTATTTCACTCAGTACTGTCCAAAGTGCTGACTGTTGTGCCTCTCTGCTTAGTGAGTTTGCTCAGAGGAAAGCGAACAAATACAACTCATTAGTCTTCTCAGTGAAGTAGAGACCCACATTTGCTCGTCGCTTAACTACATGCAGATGAGGTAAGCCGTATTAATACTTTTTTTATATCCTAAAATTTATGACATTACATTTCCGATGTGAACTACGTTTGTACACCATAGCAACTGTTAGCTATTTCTACCATAGTCAATATGGATAGATACTTCTTAAGCTGAAGTAGCAGTCCTTAAATGTGTATATTGAAGGTACAAACAATCTGCCAGTGATTGCATAAACCAGCTGCTTGGAAGTGTGCTATGGAAAGTGCTGATTAGTATGTATTACAAAATCTACACTTTGCACAACACTCTTATAACAGCATATGCTACCCACATCATATAATGATGATTAGCATCATATATAAAGACTACTATAAAAAGGCAACAACATACTTCAGAGGCATTGCAGTCATTAACTACTGTGTTTTGAAGATGGGAACAAAATACTTACATGTGTGTGACATTACCGCAGCAGCCACATTATGTGTGTGTCTCTATGTATGTATAAGTGTGTGTGCATAGTCAGAAGAGCATCAGTCTGTATCCTAGTATCATCAATACAGTCACAAACAGAACTATGTTGACCATTGTTCATGCCAAACTAGCCATTTCATATAGTCCTCCTAGCATCTCCTCTAGTTCACACAATGAGGATGTCACCCACTATAAATTGTCTAGCAACAGTGTAAAAGTCAGACTTGTGTTTTACTGCCTGCTTTAAGTGCTGAGTTCTCTAGCTGGTGTAGCTAGTTAGGTAGGGGTTCTATTCTCACTGCAGTGTGTGTGTGTGTGTGTGTGTTTGTAGTCAGGAGAAAATAAGTGTGTATCCTACTGTTAGCCATCCAATCCTATAGAGTACAGATATTTTGGCAGTTGTACATAGCTACACATTTGTTTCATACAGGCCTCCAAACATCTCTCCCAAACATCCAATGAGAATATCATCCATTAAAAATTGTCCAACAGCAGCATAAAAATCACACTTGTGCCATGGCACTATTTTCAAGTACTGAACTCTCTAACTGGTGTACCTAGTTAGGTCAGAGTTCTAATCTCACTGCAGTCAACCAGTGTGTGTGAACTCAGGAGAGTGTAAGTATGTATCCTACTGTCAGCAATCTAGTCACATGGATTACCGATATTTTGACAGTCACACATGCCTATGCATTCATTTCATACAGACCTCCCAACATCTTCCCTCAAACATCCAGTGAAGATGTCACCCACAATAAATTGTCCAGCAGCAGCTTAGAAGTCAGACTTCTGCCATCACACTTGCATTAAGTACTGAGTTTCTAGCTAGACTACCTAGTTATGTATGGGTTCTAATTTCATTGCAGTCAATGTGTGTGAGTGTGTGTGTGTGTGTGTGTGTGTGTGTGTGTGTGTGTGTGTGTGTGTGTGTGTGTGTGTGTGTGTGTGTGTGTGTGTGTGTGTGTGTGTGTGTGTGTGTGTGTGTGTGTGTGTGTGTGTGTGTGTGTGTGTGTATGTGCAGTCAGAAGAGCATGGATTTGCATTCTACTATCAGAAATCCAGTTTGGCAGTCATACAAGCCTACACATCCATTTCATACAGACCTCACATCTTCTCACATGCATACACTGCTGACATCATCAGCTATAATGTGTTGTCTGACACCATAAAAGCCACACCTGTGTTGTGGCACTTGCATTAACTATTGTGCTCTTTACATAGTTAGGTACGGGTGCTACTCTCACTGTGGTCAACTGGTGTATGTGTGTGTCTGTGTGTGTGTGTTTGTCTTCACTTGATTCACATCCAGGACCCCGTTTTAGACCAGCATGTGGGACACCCCTACTACCATCTTCTTCTCCACAGACACTGCTGATATCATTAGCTATGAAGTGTTGTCTGACACTAAAAAAAACATACTTGTGCTGTGCCACTTTTGTTAAGTACTGTTCTCTATAGAGAGTTAAGTAGAGGTTCTAATCTCAGTGCAGTCAACTGGTTTGTGTGTGCATTCAGCAAAAAATATAGTGGCAATTTTACAATGGGATGCGAGTCCATAGCTATAGCAGACTCTTCTCAAAACATCTTCTTGTAATGTACACTTCTGATGTCATCCTGTATAATATCCACTCTGACAGCGTTCAAGACAAACTTGTGCTATGGCAGTAACATTAAGTACTGTGTTCTTACGTTTGTTTACCCTGATATATAGGGCTTCTAATCTGACAGCAGGCAACTTGAGTGTCTGTAAATCCAAATATTACTTATAAGACAATTTTACACAGAGATGTGACCCCACATGCATGTCAGACACTCCTCCAAACATATTCTTCTCAGCATACAGTGATACTATCATACTCTATAAATCACAACATGGCAGTGTTAAAATTAGACATATGTGGTGTGACTAGTGTTACACTGCATGGCATTCACCTTATATATCTGCATAGGTGTAATCTTCAAGTCAGACCAAGTCTACTGTTGTGTGTGTGGCTGATGGTACATTATGGCCATTGCATGATCTTTTGAGTCACTCTTCACTTCACTACCACTTAGGAGAACCTTTAACGTAGCCCCTTGCATCCATCATCATCTTTTTTCCCCTGGCCACATGACATCCTTTTTGCAGAGGAGTGGAGGATGTCTTCATGTCAAATATGCATATATAGATTATAAAGCAGAGTCCTTCCATAAGCCTCTGCAGGCCATCTCCAGACCACTGCATATGTGATTGCTAATTCTGTCATGGTGTGGTGCACATGTCCCTTATGGACAGTGGCAGTATGTAATGCAATCCAACAAATACACACATGCACACAATAGTCTTACTATCTGCCATCATATAGGTATGTGGAGTTTGTTTTAAATGTTATAATAATGGATAGGATTTATGTGATGTTGGTCATTAGCTTAATAATATCCTATGACCCGATGAACATTTTACATGTCAGTGCTCCTCTCATTGCCAAGTGCTATGTTGAGGTGTGGATGCACAGTATGCCTAAAAGAGGGTATTACAGTCTGTGATGTGAGTTAATGTATTGATGGCCACTACTGCCATTTCATTACATGCTCCTTCTATAACAGCTGTAGTAATATGCCTCCTGAGGACTGTTGGCATGTTATGCTACACTTTTATGTATATTGTTGGCTTATTAAGACATATGTTGCAGTGAAGCAAATCAACATTCTACACAGTTTTCATTCCACCATCACAGTGACACTTGCAGTATGGCACAGGTGTGTATGTGTCTACTATCATTAAATGCTCTGTGGCAGACATCAATATAAATTCATACTGATTACATGGGCACACACGTCTGGTTTTATCCACAGGTTGTAATGCTGTGATATACACAGAAATATCACATGTTTTAATTCAGTTACAACCTTGTGGAATTCATTGTATGTGCAGTTCTATTGCTATTCCCAAGGATTATTGAGGTGGTCAGCAGCACCATTGTGTGACTATTAGTATTTGTGTCATTTATTTATTTAATTTATTTATTTTACATTTGTTTACTAGGATAGTCCGACTGGACCGGGTCCATTTACAGCAGAGGCCCTGGGAGAAAAGCTCAACATATATTAACAGAAATACTAGAATTTAATACATAACTGTGGTGGTGGTGCTGCGGTAGCGTTGTCACCTCACAGTTAGACGTTGCCCATTCAATTCTCACTTAGAGCGTCTTCTGTGTGGCGACATGTGTGAATGGTCGTTCCTTCGCTGAAGGTTGTGTGTTAGGCCCGGAAAGCCAGCACGTAAAACTCTACTGCCAATCATTAGCGGACCGGAGTTCCACTGTGGCGACCCCTAACTGGAAAAGCCGAAAGACACAAACAAACAAAACTAGAATTTAATACATAGTAGTAAAAACTAATAATAACACATTATAACAGCAAAAATCCAGCTAATAAGACAGAAATGTAAAACAGACAGGATAAAACTCAGCAGTTTAACAGACAAAAAACATTTTAGCATTGAGAGTTATTACATACATCATGTTTAAATGAAGTAGCTATATTAAAGAGATAAACATTGTTGGATGTAAAAAAAAACTTATCATTTACAGTAGATAAGTGATAAGCCTTTCCAACTTTCCACAGAGCTAAAGTAGTGATTTTTAGGCTTTGCATGGGCATAGCCAGGTGCTAATGAGATGTGATTTTAGAGAGTTTTTGAAGTATGAGATGGTGGGAATGGAGGTCAGTGAACTGGGGAGGTTGTTCCAGTTTCTAGCAATGGTGTGGGGAATAGTGCTTTGCCAGCAGTTTTGTTAGCCCTAGAGATGCATAGAAGTGATTTTCCACTAGAGCAGTGTGTGCAATTTGTTGCATAGTAGGTAAGTAGTTGACTTAGTGTTGCGGTTTTGTCAGGATACTTCAGAATGCTATAGGGAATGACCAGTTGGTGGTAATTTAGTAGTTGAGGAAATTCTAACCATTTTAGGTTCCTTAGAGCTAAACAATGATGGGATGTGAAGATGGTGTTATTAGCAAATTGGGCAATATTATTATAGCATGACTCAAGTTTGTCAAGTTTTCTAATATGGGTAAGAATTGGTGCTGCATAGATTAGTGTGTACAATAGGCGAATTTGGGCTAGGGTGATCTGTGCTTGATCTGAGAAGAAGTTTTTGTGTCTGTATAGTAAACCCATTTTTTGTGAACCTTTTTGATGGTTTGAGAGATACGAACATCAAAGAAAAGGTTTTGTTTTTGTCAATCACAACACTGAGGAGTTTGGTGTGGTCAGAAGGAGAAATTACAGTACCATTTTTGGAAGTAATAGAAAAGGAAAGAGGAGTAGATTTTGATTTGTTGGGGGTAAGTACAAGCAATGTAGTTTTATTAGGGTTAAGGATGAGTTGGATATTTGTGATCCGACTTTCCACAGAGCTAAATAATTCCTGGGTCTGTTGTTGAAGAGTGGAAAGAGATGGAGCTGAGCAGATTAAAGTCGAATCATCTGCATGCTGTATGAGTGTGGCATGCTGGGTGAAAGTATGTAGATTGTTAGTGTAGATAGAAAAGAGAAGTGGGCCCAGTACTGAGCCTTGAGGTATGCCTATGAAAGTTGGAAGTAGAGGAGATAGTGCCCATTGCAATTGGACAGATTGTTGCCTATCAGCTAGATAGTTCTTGAACCAGGCAATAGTAGAAGGGGCTAAGGATAGGGACGCTAGTGAATCTAATAATAGGGAGTGTGAGACCATATCAAATGCTTTGGATAGATCCAAAAATATAGCAGACATATAGTTATAGTCATTTCTGTATTGGTTTACTAGATTGGTAAATGAGAGAAGAGCAGTAGTTGTACTGTGGTGTGGCCGGAACCCGTGTTGTGTGGTGGAGAGGAGTTTATGTGTGTTCAGGAAATGAAAGACTTGAGAGTGAATACATTTCTCTAGCAGCTTGGAGAGGGGAGACAGAATAACTATAGGACAGTAATTAGAGAAGTCATAGGAATTACTGCCTTTATGAAGAGGAATAATGTAAGACACTTTCCACAGATGAAGGATGTAAGATTCTTTTATGGAGTGGTTTATGAGGATGGAAACTGGGTAGGATAAGGATTCTGCAGCTAGTTTTTGGAAGTTGGCAGGTAGACTATAAGCTGCAAGGGTGGTAGGTTTTAATTTCAGAAGTATTTTTTTTAATTTTGGAGGTGGGAACAGGTGAAAGATGCTCTGCATGAGCGACAAACAAACGATTTGTAATATGTCCTTATATGGCATCAGGTCACTCAAACACAGCTTTCCCATGAAACACATATAGCCATATGTTGTGCACTTGATGTAATTATGTGACATTGGTATACTTGTCGGACTGTGCGAATAGTACCAGTGTGTGTGGCATGTGATTCATGGCCAAGGTTGTATTTGGAGGTGCTTTCACAAGTTATTTATTTCAATAAATGTGAAATATTAAGGAGAATACAGAACTAAGCACAAAGCTGCTCATGGATGTCACTAGCCATACTCAACCAGAAAAAATATACAATCTGCTGGCTGACAGCTTGTCTCACATTTCACCCCCCTGTGACCACTGCCCATCAGCCAAAGTGCACATGCAAACATTACTCAGAGTTTCTTCTCAGGAGAGCAGCTCATCTGTATACTTTCTATGGCTAATAATACAGAATCAATGGGCTCTGACAACATCCCAGGTTGCCTACAGCATGACTTAAAACCTGAACTACCAGACACAGTTGGATCTGTACTTCAACACAGCCTCCAGATAGCCTATGTTCTTGTAGAAGGATGTACAGCAACAGTCATTCATCTGATTGGGGGGGGGCATCACCTGATGCATGGAGTTATAGACCCATACTCCTGACTCTCCTCATCTGTGAGGTAGACCAATGAGTCATCATAGATTTTATCAAATGGATACAGATAATCTCCACACTGTGTACCAATCCCATGTTTGATGTGTTTAGGCTACATCAAGTCTGTTAAATCTGTTTGATGTCTTCAAGAAGGTCACCAGGGGCATGCATCAGGAAAATACTATCATCCACAAATCTGCACTCAGGTATTACAGAGAAACTGTCTCAAGTGGGCATAAACACCTACATCACCAAGTGGATAGACAAATGGATCATAAACATGACAGATAATGTTGAAGTGTGTGAAGTCACCTCTATCTAGAGTCTAGTGACCAAGTCCATACTTCAGGATTCTGTACTAAGCCCTTTCCTGTTCATCATTTAAGTCTCAGAAGTCAAGACTGACTTACACATCCTTTGTCTAACCAGCTTTTTGAAGGACTGCAAATTGTGGACAATCAGTAAATCCAAGATTTGTATTGATATAATGTAGACAGTATTAACACATTCAAAGAATTGTTGCCAGAGCCATGGAGACACAGTCGATGAAAAAAATCAAGGAGGGATTAGTCCTGTTGTGAAATCAAATGCACAAGCTAATTACAATATAGCACCTCCCTATGAGCAGACCAAGTGATATGTGACCTCTGTACTCAAGTAGATGGTATGTTGAATGTCCAACAGCATATGCTCACAGTAATGACTAATCCCTTGTATGTAGCATGACTCTAGAGTATGGGCTGGACACAGGGTTGCCACCTTTTAACAAGGGCAAAGTGGGACATGGGGGTGTGGTCAACAGGATAGGGGTGTGACCAACATGACACTGGCCACACCCCCACCACGACATCACCAGAGTTGTTAAAGGAGATGCAGTATTAGTTATGGATGCAACATTGTGACATTACAGCATACTGAAAACTCAAACCATTTAAATGAAGTGAACTATTACTGCACACACACTAATCAGTTGTAACAATAAACTTTAAAGGAATTAAAAACACACTACTCATTAAACAGACACTTGTGAAAGAGCTGGCTTGAAAAACATTGGCATGTGAAAGAAATGGCTAGAAAAACATTGGCATGTGAAAGAACTGGCTCAAAAAACATTGGCATGTGAAAGAAATGGCTAGAAAAACATTGGCATGCAAAAGAACTGGCTTGAAAAACATTGGCATGCGAAAGAACTGGCTCGAAAAACATTGGCATGTGAAAGAACTGGCTTGAAAAAACATTGGCATGCGAAATAGAGGAATGGAGCAAAAAAGAGTTTACAAACAGTTTGAAAAAGGTCAAATAGTAAATGAGGTAATGTAGGGGGCATTTTGGCCATTGAAGACTAACATTAACACAGCTTGTAGAAAATGAAATGCATTTTTACCACTGAACATGCCCACCTCACCCCACAAGACAAAAAAAGTTAACCATATTCACTGAACCAAAAAACAGTAAAATGAATGTGAATGCACAGTGGAAACCATAGACCTAATTTAGCTTTTGACCACAGCAGTTAAGAAATGTATGGCACTAATTTACACAGCGCAATGATCTATTAATGAACATGCCCAACAGCAGCACTGGCCATAATCGGATTATAATGAAAACAGTAAATAAGTATGTTGAAGACATCACTAAAACACAAAATAAAAACTTTGCTACTTACAGACGCAAACTACCCTGTAACAACATGGTTTAGCACAATCTCAAATACATTGCATTAACTTCTGAGCATCCATCCACAAAAAAAAAAAAAATAAATGGGAAAAAAGTCCAAACATTTTAACTTTTAAAAATACTTCTTGCAAGAGAAGTAACAAACTACAATGTACAGCAGACTCCATGGGCTCCTTTACCTCAAAACATAGCAATTAATCCAGCACAGCAATGGAATAAAAACAGGCCCAAGTAAAAGTAACACACCCATATTCACATTACAAGCAAAACAGTACATTTTAACCTTGTTAAAAATGCATAATAAATTAAATGCACACATTTACAAGTATAAATGAAAACAATCTCGAAACAGCTTTGGCATTAACTGTTAACATTCCCCCTCAAAAGGTAGACTTGTACCACATAGACATGGACTTGCAGGAACAGGAAAAATTACCTAAACAGTATATCGTAACTTCCTGAAAACAGCATTATAGTGCATATTTCCATACAAAAAAAGTGCAAACTATGCTCAAACATTTCCTATCTGCAAACCGACAATACCCAGAAAAAGCTACAACAATAGAAATGCATCACACTAAGTTTATATTTCACTGCCCCCCCAACAGAAACAAACAACTTCTATACACAGTTCAGCCTTTTAAAAGTAATGCTTCCAAATCATACCCCCAAGCATAATAACAATTACATATACATTCAGGTTTTATATCTTTAAAAACTACTACTCAAAAATATCAAACTAACTACTACACAGATTTAAATATTGCATACTGCACCCACCATCTGCCTTTAAACATTAAAAAAATTAAACCACAATATATTCCCATTTTAAACTAGTACAAAAGTCTCAAAATAACCACTGCACAGATTTAAATACTACATACTACATCCCCATCTACCTCTAAACATTACAAACTTAAATAAAGTACACTATTCCCATTTGAAATAACTAAAGCCACAAAATGCAATTATCTACTTACCACTCACAGTTATTGCTGGGCTGGCTGGCTGGCTCCCTTGCTGGCTTATTTCCTGGCTGGGCTGGCTGGCTCCCTTGCTGGCTTCTTTCCTGGCTGGCTGGGCTGGCTCCCTTGCTGGCTTCTTTCCTGGCTGGCTGGCTCCCTTGCTGGCTTCTTTCCTGGCTGGCTGGGCTGGCTGGCTGGCTCCCTTGCTGGCTTCTTTCCTGGCTGGCTGGGCTGGCAGGCTCCCTTGCTGCTTTTTTCCTGGCTGGCTGGGCTGGCTGGCTGGGCTAGCTTCAGTGCTGGCTGGGCTGGCTTCAATGCTGGCTTCAATGCTGGCTTCAGCTGGAGAAAAAAAATCAGATCTTTTGTCGCAGCTGCTATAGAGCTTAGTGCTCTACAGCTGCGACCTTTATGGGGATCTTCAGAAGAAGTTCACGCCCCCTACAATGGCTGCAGCCAATTACTGTGCTGCATTACTACCCAGACCTAGCAGAGAATCCCTCTAACTGCAGGTCCGGGTGGTGACGTAGCCGCATTGCCGTGGAAAAAACGGAAGTATTTTCGGCTTTTCCACGGCAATTTAAAATGCGAAGCGCAAAGGGGAAAAAACGGGACTTTTAAAGTCCCACGCTTGGTGAGCGCGGGAAGCGGGATGAAAGGACTCAAACCGTGAGTGTCCCACTGACAACGGGACGGGTGGCAACCGTAGCTGGACATCCCCATCAAAGTTCATAATAGTCCAACTGTACTCAGCCCTCATCACACCATTAATTGAGTACAATGCACCCTTTTGCATGTACCTCCCAACATATCTTGCATGGCTGATTTATTCAAGTGTATCACTCTGTCTAGTTCGATTCTCAGCTAGAGCGTCTTCTGCATGGAGACATGCGTAAATGGGCGTACCTTCGTTGAAGGTTGTGTGTCAGGGCTGGCAACTCGGCAGGTAAAAATCTACTGCCAATCATTAGTGGACCAGAGTTGCGCTGTGGCGACCCCTAACTGGGAAAAGCCGAAAGACACAACAACATCACTTTTGCCACAGTGAGCCCTCACACATTTTGTCAGGCATACCTAGTATTAATTTTGATGCATAACCACTAGGAGTTGACAGTGCAGAACTCCCTTCAAGGTGTTATACAAGATGCATATGCGATACATGTTCCTGTGATATACCCAGTAAATACACAGCTGAATGACAACATTCATGGCATGGGTTACATTTGTGCAAGTGTGGATTGTGACATATATATATATATATATATATATATATATATATATATATATATATATATATATATATATATATATATAGATATATATATATATATCTATATATATATATATAAAACCTATACTCTGGAACAAGCTACCCGTCTATGTCAAGTAAAGTTCTTCATTAGCACTCTTCAAGAAAAATCTTGATGAGTGGATGGGAAATAGGAAATACACAACACCAGGGATCACTTCTGTGGCTCTGCTCGACAAGGGCACAGGAAATTAACTTTCTTGGGTGGCGTAAGCCAGGGAACCTTGTTGGCTAGGCTTACTTAGGCCCTTGGGCTGATAGCCTAGTACCTACCTATGAACATATATATATACGTATATATATATATATATATATATATATATATATATATATATATATATATATATATATATATATATGTGTGTGTGTGTATACAGAAAACCAAGTGAAACAAGAAGCCCCAATAAATGTCAGAAATAGTCCCTTGTAGGAAGGCAGCAAAAAGTCAGCAAACAATCTTCCGAACTTAAGGAATTAATTAAATAGCAACACTTGTCAGAATTAGTCCCTTGTAGGAAGACAGCAAACAATCTTCAAAGCTGCAGAATAAATTGAGTAGCGACACTTGTAAAAATAGAAGCAAGTTTAATAAAATAAACGTAAGCGCTTTCACGGAGTCAACAGTCCGCTTCATCAGACGTTAAAAATTTGTTAAAACATACTGTAATTATATAGCAAGCATCTAATGGTGAAATTGATGGGTTGATTCATTAGATGCTTGCTATATAATTACAGTATGTTTTAACAAATTTTTAATGTTTGATGAAGCGGACTGTTGACTCCGTGAAAGCGCTTATGTTTATTTTATTAAACTTGCTTCTATTTTTACAAGTGTCGCTACTCAATTTATTCTGCAGCTTTGAAGATTGTTTGCTGTCTTCCTACAGGGGACTAATTCTGACAAGTGTTGCTATTTAATTAATTCCTTAAGTTTGGAAGATTGTTTGCTGACTTTTTGCTGCCTTCCTACAAGGGACTATTTTTGACATATATATATATATGCCATGCAAACCTGTCAGCTAGCCAGGATTGCTCATAATTTAAATTACAGGTGTAACAGTGCCCCTCTTCACACCTACAAAAGATGTTAATTTTTAAGGAAAGCGTGCTTGATTCCCCTTATAGATTACTGACAAATCATGGCAGTTGTACAAGTGTGTTCATGCAGAACATGTATAATAACTCACAATCACATATTTTATGTCAGTGACACAGATTAATGGTGGTGTTATTCTGATATTTCCCATGACTGTGCATGCTTCTGTCTACTGTTGTTTATGAGCCTGTTGCTATGTGTCCCATTTGGCTGAGATTTTTGCTGATATTACATTCATATTCTGGCAACTCACTTTGCACAGCTTCACAATATGCACATACCCCCTATTGTATATACCATCCTTCCTAAATGTCCTCACCAGTGATCATGTCAGGGTGCTATATAACAATCACTCCATAATATACATTAACTATGTGATAATATGACTATACTGACACAGCAGTACATTACATCCACAGTGGTGCAGTGGTAGCATTGTTGCCCCACAGCAAGAGGTTCTCCCGTTTGATTCTCTGCTTGAGTGCTGGGAGTGCCTTCTGTGTGGAGTCTGCATGTCCTCCCCGCGGTTGGGTGGGCATTCGAAAGACGTGTAAATGGGAGTGCCTTTGTTGAAGGTTGAACGTCGAGCTGGCACCTCAGCGTTCATCAAAATCTACTGCCAATAATTACTGGACCAGAGTTCCGCTGTGGCGACCCCCTAACCAGGAAAAGCCAAAAGGCATGAACAACAACTGACACAGCAGTACATACTGTATCATCTACATATGTGATTATTGTTCATGCTAAAATGGTGTTGTCTTTGTGGTGTATGTATATTGACATGCTCTTATCTCCTGTACATTACCATGCTTTACTTGTCCTCTTCCCAATCTTCATTCCTAACATTCATTTGTGCGGTCCTTTTCAATACACACACTTCCCTAGAATAATTATTTATAATGCAGTTTATATTCCCTTGATGAGCACCACTGCCTAAAAGAGGTGTGCACAGTACTCTGCATTGACTACACTTTCCTATAATGTGTTGGACCTTTATGCATTGCCTAATACTAAACTTTGATAACTGTGCAATCATGGCTCTCCACACAATCATGCAGAAATAGTTTGCCCACAGGTACACATGTCTGAATGCAGGTGTTCATAGGTTCATAGGTTCATAGGTGTGTGCTAGGCTAATGGCCCTGGAGCTTTTACAAGCCTAGCCCATAGGATTACCCCAGCATCATGCCACCCGACCTTAGTTTCCAGTGCTTCTGTCGAGTAAAGCCACTGGAGTGATCCCTGGAGTGAATTTTCTATTTTTCATCCACTCCTCAAGATTTCTCTTGAAGAGGGCCAGTGAGGGGCTCTGCGACATGTATCCAGTCTATTCCATAGCATGGTAAGTCTCTGGGTTATGAACCTGTCCCACCAGCATGTTCTGTTGATTATGGTAATGAGGTTGAGGTCTCTGGATGATGTGGTGAGGAGGGATTGGGATTTCATTTAGATAAAACATTTCTAACAGAGCTGGGTCAGACATGGCTTTAGAAGTCAAGCCGAGATCACCTCTAAGTAGGTGATATGAGACAGAGAATAGTTGGTGTTTTTTTTGAGTCTGTCCATAAAGGACAAATGTTTAAAGCCTAGGATCCTCTTTGTGAGGTAGTTTTGAGGCCTCTGCTATTGTCCGTGCCACTTTCCATGGTTTCTTGGCCAGCACCACTGTTGTTCACCACAAAATCATGCTAGTTTTCATGTAAGCATGACGCATGGAATGTATACGCAATTAGTCTGCTGTTCATTGCTCAATAATGTAAATTCCATGTAGCCTTTGGGCTAAGCCTACACAGAGATTATTGAATCCCCAGGAAAGAGTATCCATGGAGTCTAGTGACTCCCTCTAATACAGCAGGATTTGCTGTTTAGTCTAAAGGAGTATAGTGTTATGACAGACACTATCCCCAGGATTCAGCAAGCTCTGCATGGGGTGCAGGAATAGTGCAAGAGCTGCTGCAGGCAATATGGCTGGCGTAAGATCCAGGAATAAGCTCCCTGGATGTGCACAAGCGCTCCTGCACTATTCCTGCATGGACACAGCCCCTGTATGCTAATTGCCTCATTTGCTGGTGAAAACCATGCAAATGAGGTGAATTATTGATCAAGGAAGCAGGAACATCCATGCAGGAATAGTGTAGACTGCAGAAATGTATTCAGCAAGTAACTGAATTCATTTCTGCAAACTACAAAATGGAGGAATGACAGCTCGTAAAAATGCATGTATTAGAAGAGTTAGGCATGCCAAAGACCAAATATATGGTCATAGGCATGAAAATTAGTTTCGAAATTATAAAAATTAACTTCTGTTTTTTGTTGGCTGATTTCAGCCATTTAAGAGCAGGACAGCGGTGTGCAAATGGGATCAGTCCAAAAATAAAAAAAAAGCTGGAAATAAGCTTTTAAACCAAAATCATAATTCCGTCATAATAGTCAATGGCATGCATAACACAACAAGACCAAGGAATAGTGGTTGCTAAGGGGGAAAGCTGAGTGTCGGATTTGTAACTATCCATCAGCAGTCAGTCTTATGCAAATGAGGGCAATGATACTGGATCACAGATTTTCCCTCAGTGCTAGCTTGCACCCAACCATGTAGGTGCATTAAAACCATGGTGTAAGCCTAAGAGATAGATGACTTCAGAAGGGGGTGTATTATGCAGGCTGTAAGCTTATTGGAGCCCTCTGGCCCGTGTTTGCGCGTAGCTATGCACAGCTAAGGCAGGGTGTGTGTCTAAGACTGTATTGTCTTCCACTAAGAAATGCAGAGTGTGATCATGTCCAGAGAGGGCCAGTTTCTGCAAAGCGGTGTTTACATTGCCTAAAAAAGCTGTGTGCAGCAGGTTTAAAAAGAAAAAAACAGGAAATAGCAGCTCCGTTCACATCTGAGCACTAGGTTTGTGCAGCGTGCCTCAGGGCTTAAAAAGGAAGGCAATGGGAAGGGAAAATAGCAGTAGGATGGTAATCAAGGAGAACTAGCATAGCTGGCAGGTGAAACGTATCAGAACCAGCCAATTACACAGGCAGCAGCCCAGCCCAGCACACTACTATAAACTATGAAAACACCATTTCCTCTGTTTTTTTCCACAAACTCTACACCACCGATGTACACAAATGGGGAAATTTTACCTAACAAAAGCAACAAAATTATAGGAGAGACTTTCGCTCTCATAAATCAACATGTGGAAGAGGCTGAGGGTGGTGAGAATGACAATGCTGATGACCAACCCACAGTGAGGAGAAGGAGAAGAGTGTACAGACCCAGGGTAACCTACTAGGGGCTACATGAGCTGGAGATAGTGGAACACTATAGGGTGGACAGGGACCTCCTACAACAAATTGTTGAGTTGTGCCGGCCACGCCTCGCACACAGAACCAACAAATGGGAACCCATTCCAGTGGATACCAAGGTATGTGTAGGCTTAAGAATACTAACCACAGGTACCTTCCAAACACCAACTGGGGATATCATGGGGATCTCACAGCCATCAGCATCCAGGGTACTCTACCAGTTCCTGGATGCCATGTCAGCACATACCAGTGCGCACAAATATTTCCACAACACCCATGAGGCATTGACCAGCAATATGCATCTCTTCCAACAAATAGCAGAATACCCTGAGGTAGTGAGTGCTATAGACTGCATGAACTGTATGTTCATAGAATAATTATTATAATACACATCAAAGCACCACCCGGTGAGTGGGGTAGGGTCTACATAAACTGCAAGGGCTTCCCCTCCATCAATTGCCAGGTCATGTGCGATGCCCAGGGCATTATAATGAATGTGTATGTTGGCAGCCCTGGTAGCAATCATGACTCCCACATCTAGCATATGATGCAACTATACCAGAGATTTGTCAATGGGGACATCCCATATGGCCATCTGGTGGAGGATGCTGGTTATGCACTGGAGCCATGGCTGATGACACCCATCAGAAATGCACAGACACCCAAACAAGAACTCCATAATGAGGCACATGCACAGACCAGAATCATAATAGAGTGTGTGTTTGGGATGCTCAAGTCACGGTTCCAGTGCCTGGACATATCTGGTGGAGCCTTGCAGTACTCACCAACCTCATGTACCCAAATTGTCATTGTATGTGCCATGCTACATAATATGATCCTGCGGAAACAGCTGCAGAAGGAACAGCATGGGGTAGGGCCACACAGCCCCCCACCATTGCCAAGGCCAGCACAGGCACAGAGTGACATGGAGGAGGAACAATCTGAGCCTGCCCCTGTAGGCAGAAGGAGGAGTGCCCAGTATACCCAGGCCTTGGCAAAGAGGCAATTCATAGCACATACACTGACATGGTAGGAACCCAGGGAATGCCACCTCTCTCTGACTTGCACATACAGTAAAAGGGATGCCAAACATGACACCACCTGTAAACAACCAAAAATGGATAACGGAGAAAAACAAAAATCACTAATAATCACAAAATCTCCATACCAGGATCCAATAAAGGCAGTCCCACAGCTTGGTAGAAAAAAGGCCTGTATGAGAAATTCTTTTGAAAAAACTTTTCAGTCCACAAAGAATGTTTCAGTCCACAAAACACGAAATAAACGCTGTATGGTTTTGACTTTTATTAACAACACAGCATGACAGTATTCAAGTAAATCCAAGCAGAAAGATTTAGCACTTTCATTTCCATAACAGGAAACTTCGTCAGAATAATGCATGTATTCCTGCTTGCTAATTTATATGAATTCTGACTCAATTAATCCATTATTCAATTTGTTTTAATCTATTAATTAAAGTTAAAATGCAGTTATTAACAACAAAAACAGAGAAGAGAACTTTTTAAGTCATTTAAAATCATTTTACAAACTTTCTAAAATCATTTTAACAATCGATTGACCACAGGAAAACAAAAATATATATAATTATGGTTAAGAAGTGTGGTTAAGAAGTGTTTCACCATGTTGTCAGTGAATGAAGTAAGTACATCACAAAGAAATAACATGTACAAATGTAATAAACCTGTATAATATATGTATATACAAGTGTATGTATAAATTTATATAAATATAAGTCTAATAAATAGGTGTAATAAATGTATGATAAGTATAAAATGTATGATAAAGATAAAATTATGTAGTATAATAATAATAGTATAATAGGTATAATATATATTAAATATAAAAACTAATTTTATAACACCAACATTAGCATGTGTAATAAAATTGGTGTAATATAATATATACATATAAATAAATCTAAAATGTAAATAATCACTTGACACTACCTGTGCTTAACCATGTATAGGGAGTGTACTATATGCATCCGACATAGTCAGCCCTCCAGCACCATCCTCAATTCTGGTACATGCACAAGGTAAGTCACTCTGACTGTCAATTGCTGAAGGGAGTAGTATGTTCTGCTACTTGTATCTATGGTACGGATATGAGCATGCAAGGGAATCGGGTGGCTGAATGGGATGGCAGCAGATAGCAGACACCTATATCGGCAGCATGAAATCCATAACAAATACTGGTGTCAACATAGTAGGCAGTACTAGACAAAGTGACAAAACCCACTGCAGTACATGTGGTGGGCCAAATGTGTGTCCATAGCACACACACATGCATGTCAGTGAGGCTCACATGCCCAACAACAGTCACAGCCAGCAGGACAGGTGTAGATGAACAGGAAGAAAGGCTGTGCTAAGGCCTCTGATTGATAGCAATGGAAAACAGCCCCCCTCCAGACCTACACAGACAGACTACAACAGCTTAGGCAGTGGGATGCTAGTTCTGAAGGGTAAGAAGTCTGAAACTGAAATGTAGGTTAATAAAACCTAAGAACTGTACTATGATATGCCTCTAGTCTGCATGATAGGTCAGAATACAGAATGAAATGGAAGCCAACAGAGTACCTGAAATACCAGTACGGTCATAGCAAATGTTTACATTTGTCAGGTGTGCCCCCCCCCCCCACAATCCTATGTAGAAATGTAGCAACATGTACATGTGGTTATAATAATAGTGGAGCACAGATTACCTGAGCTGCCAAATTCGCAGGATAGATTGTTGCACTTGTACAATATGCATGGCTTTGTGTGTTAGGTTGTTGTGTGTTTTATATTATTTGAAAGTGGTCAGCATGTACGCATGGAGGGTTGTGTCCCGGTGACCAGTGGCCAGTACTATTTATGACAGGGCCAAGTTCTCACAACTGCAGTGCCAAACACAATGCATCCCAGCAAGACACAATCCAGGAGTAATCCATACTAATTGCTCGAATGTAATATCTGTCACCATCTGAAAGATGGACATGTCATGAATGTGGGCCCATACATATACACAGTATACAGATGGAAGTACCATAGACAGAGAATGTATAAAATGTTACTGTCAACTGCACACAACTTTGGAATTGTACATGCAGGTTAGCAGCACATTAGTTGTCTGTGTAGTATGGAATACTAATGTAGTCTGGCAAAACACTGGCAGACCACAAAATGCACAGGTATGAAGTACTGAGAAACTGCTGATGTCCCCGCACAAGCCAGCATAAGGGGAATGCCCCCGTATATCTGTGAGTCAGCTGCAAGTAGCTTCCATAGCACACATGCACTCAGCTCACCCCACCATCAGCCACAAGTTCCTCACAGGTCACATCCCTGCTCTTGGGAATGAGTACAATATGACCACCATGTCTGTATGGGAATACCCACAGAATGCAGCATGCTGAAGAGGTGTCCCATGCAGGTGTGTCCCTAGCTGTAAACAGCACCCTGTCAGCATCTACACTAATGGATTAATAAGGACAGAAACTATTACCATTAACACCTTGCACACCTACCCTGTCACCCCAGGGGAATACAGTGGATTGCAGTTTGGGACTGTAGGAGTGACAGAATGCACTGGCCTGCTACAGATAGCCTGCACCACTACCAAATGCCCTACAGTCCTCTGTCAAAGGCCTGTGTCTTGCCCATACTGCCAATGTATGTTATCTCATGGACTCCCAAATAATGACATAACAGTCCACAGAACACAAATGTAAGGCCATGTCGACAAATCCTCATAGCATGTCCACCATGTCCTACTGCATAAACTGTGGACCAACCCCTAAATACTGCTGGGATGAAGTGATAGGTGTAGGGATACTTATCAGATATTGTTTGTATAATGTTAGGAAGATGATAGAATAACAGGGGGTGGAAAAGCATGGAAGCCATGGAGTGTGTGAAGTCTGAAACTCTGATGTGTGCACATAGTATCCCTGCCTGCAAACACAGGAATGGGTGGCTACAAACCTGCTCGTAAACCACAATGGGAAGGGGTAATGACCAGAGATATGAGCCCTGCCTCTAGGTAACCTGTGTGAATCTGTATAGCTGTGAGGTATAGCCACAGCAGGATATGGCCATTCTGTCACATTGATATATGTACAAGCATGGGATCCTCAGCCACAACAGTACCAAGGTGCTGGACCATTTACACAGACTCATCAGCATGTGTCTGCAGCTCCCCCTCCAGAATGGCATGATTGTGCAAGAATATGTAGGCTGCTGACTACAATACTGGACACAGCTTCATTCATCTTGTATTTCCCAGGAAATTACTGCGAGCAAATATGTATATCTGTCAGTAGTTGATGACATAAAACATCACAGTGTAAAACAGTACATATGTCTGAATATCTCTGCTAACATGAAAGTCATGTAGCAGGAGCAGCACAGACACAATTATTTACAGTATCCCATTATCCTTTGCCCTTTGTGACCCCATATTGTTAACCTATCTACAGATATCATGCAGAAACAGGTTGCTAGCTGTAGGTGTAGAAAACAAATGCCTGCACTGGAGTACAACCTACCCAGAATGGATTCACACATTCTATACAGAAGGTCATACTGGGCATGTTTCCACACTTAGAAAAACAAAGCCTGTGTCTGACAACAAAATACGGAAGGGTCATACTGTGTATGCTCCCACACTTACAGAAATGAAGCCCATGTCTTTCAACAACAGTGGACTATATAAATCTGTCAGTCGCAGATATCTGTGCATATACTCCACATTGCACACCATTCGTGCTTTGCACACACATCATATAGGAATACACACAAATATCCAAGGACAACAAACTATTATAGGTCAAACATACACATACATAGATGTGGGGATGAGAGTGACAGACAGTGATAAAGAGCTTCCCATCATGAGGCATGTCCAACCCAGCAATGATCCAAATGGTCAATATCACATGACGTGCAAGTGTCTATCACTGTAGACATTTGTTTCTGGTATCCATCAGCACTATAGTGTCTGTGGTGCTTGTGATAACTGTGTAACATGACAGTACTAGTCATTATTCATCTAGCAGTTGTATACACAGTTCTGTCAAATGTAAAGTTGTGTGTGACTGAGTGTTGCATGTGTGCTTCCAGAGTAATGGTTTTTGGCCCATTCACACACACTGCACTCCCCATTGCCAACTGTAGCTAGCTTGCTGATGTCATTCACCTTGAAATACTCCTTTGGAGAAGGGCTAGCCCTATAAGCTCTGTGATACATGCTATAACTGCATAATGCTATAATGTAATGTATTAGTTAGGTAGGAGTTATAATCCCAAACATGGCAACTGTGAAACTCTGTGTGTGTAGAGATAAATGCCTTTTGAGGCCATTCACAGTCACTACACTTTCCATTGACCTAGTTTAGCAAGTCTGCTGATGTAATTCACCTTGAAATATACCTTTGGAGGAGGGCTAGTCTTGTAAGCTCTGTGGCACATGCTATAATTGCGTAACGCTAAAGTGTGCTATTCTAGTTAGGTAGGAGTTCTAATCCCAGACATGGCAACTGTAAAACCCTGTGTGTTTGTGTGTGTGTAGGGATCAATGCTTTTGAAAATGCTCTTCACCTTGAAATACACCTTTGGAGAAGGGTTCACCCTATAAGCTCCTTGGTGCATGCTATAACTGCATAATGCTATAGTGTGATGTACTAATTAGGTAGGAGTTCTAATCTCAAACATAGCAACTGTGAAACTGTGTGTGTGTGTAGGTATCAATGCTTTTGAGGCCATTCAAATTCACTGCACTTTCCATTGCCCTACTTTAGCAAGCCTGCCAATGTAATTCACCTTGAAATACACCTTTGGAATAAGGCTAACCTTATAAGCTCTGTGGCATGACCTATAACTATGTAATGCTATAGTGTGACACACTAGTTAGGTAGGAGTTCTACTCCCCCAGACATGGCAACTGTGACACTCAGTGTTTGTTTGTGTGTAGGGATCAATGCTTTTGAGGCCATTCACAGTCACTACACTTTCCATTGCCAAATTTTGGCAAGCTTGATGATGTCATTCACCTTGAAATACACCTTTGGAAAAAGGCTAACCCTATACGCTCTATGGCACATGCTATAACTGTGTAATGCTATAATATGATGTACTAGTTAGGTAGGAGTTCTAATCTCAAACATAGCAACTGTGAAGTTCTGTGTGTGTGTGTGTGTGTGTGTGTGTGTGTGTGTGTGTGTGTGTGTGTGTGTGTGTGTGTGTGTGTGTGTGTGTGTGTGCGCGTTTGTATGTGCATGCAGGGATCAATGCTTTTCAGGCCATTCACAGTCACTACACTTTCCATTGCCCTACTTTAGCAAGCCTGCTGATGTAATTCACATTGAAATACACCTTTGTAGTAAGGCTAACTCTATAAGCTCCGTGGAGCATGCTATAACTGTGTAAAACTTTACTTTGATGTACTAGTTAGGTAGGAGTTCCAATCCCAGATATAGTAACTGTGAAACCCTGTGTATGTGTCTGTAGGGATCAATAATTTTGAGGCCATTCACAGTCACTACACTTTCCATTGCCCTACTTTAGCAAGCTTGCTGATGTCATTCACCTTGAAATACACCTTTGAAGAAGGACTACCCTATAAGCTAAGTGGCACATGCTATAACTGCATAATGCTATAGTGTGATGTACTAGTTAGGTTGGAGTCCTAATCCCAGACATAGCAACTGTGTAACTTTGTGTGGATGTGTGTTTGCTTGTTTGTGTGTGGGGGGATCAATGCTTTTGAGGCAATTCACAGTCACTGCACTTTCCATTGCATTACTTTGGGAAGCCTGCTGATGTCATTCACCTTGAAATACAGCTTTGGAGAAAGGTTAGCCCTATAAGCTCCATGGCATGTGCTATAACTGCGTAATGCTATAATGTGATGTACTAGTTAGTTAGGAGTTTTAATCTCAGACATTTCAACTGTGAAACTCTGTATGTGTGTCTATGAATCAATGCTTTTGAGGCCATTCACAGTCACTACACTTTCCATCGCCCTACTTTAGCAAGCCTGCTGATGTAATTCAGCTTGAAATGCACCTTTGGAGTAAGACTAGCCCTATAAGCTCTGTGTTGTGTGCTATAACTGCATGATGCTGTAGTGTGATGTACTAGTTAGGTAAAAGTTTTAATCCCAGACATGGCAACTGTGAAACTTTGTGTGTGTGTGTAGGTGTGTGTGTGTGTGTGTGTGTGTGTGTGTGTGTGTGTGTGTGTGTGTGTGTGTGTGTGTGTGTGTGTGTGTGTGTGTGTGTGTGTGTGTGTGTGTGTGTGTGTGTGTGTGTGTGTGTGTGTGTGTGTGTGTGTGTGTAGGGATCAATGCATCTGAGGCCATTCACAGTCACTACACCTTCCATTGCCCTATTTTGGCAAGCCTGCTGATGTCATTTACCTTGAAATACACCTTTGGAGAAGAGCTAGCCCTATAATCTACATGGCATATGCTATAGTGTGATGTACTAGTTAGGTAGGAGTTCTAATCCCAGACATAGAAACTGTGAAACTCTGTCTGTGTGTTTGTATGTGTTTGTAGGGATCAATACTTTTGAGGCCATTCACAGTCACTACACTTTCCATTGCTCTACTTTAGCAAGCCTGCTGATGTCATTCACCTTGAAATACACCTTTGGGGTAGGGCTAGCTGTGATTGTGTAATAACAGGACATATTGTGGGTTGTGTTTTGCAAAATTCTTATATTGAGGACCTACTATATGTCACAATGTCCGCTTACAAGGACAACAGATGTCAAACAGCAGAGAGGTTGGTGTAGACAATTCATACCCCTACATGTGACATTATGGATCAGTGAACAATATAGGCAACCCTTGTATTACCCAGAGAACACTCTCCACCCATGTCTTATACACAAACACACTTGGCTAGGCAACAACCACTATATTGGTAGTGCCCTGCATATTGCTCACAGAAAGTAACCACAATGTGATTTTAATGGACTACAGAGGACATCGTACCCTATTCCATCCTTACAATAGGCAAATAATTAATTCCCCACTGGATGCCTGCAACAACTGTAGAGTCTGCAAATGTAACCCACAAAGGGAATACCATGCCTTATACACATACCCTGTATGGACAGATGCCACTAACACCAGAGCATACCTGTATCATGCTGTCAATTTTGGTGCAGGCACATCCACAGTTCCATAGCCAGTTCTCACCACATGAGGTCAGAAATGCCACATCAGATGATAATCTGTCCACACAATATGCCCCAGAGATGCCCAGATACACTTCCACATGTCACAGAACATGCATGTGGGACGTGCACAACTCAGACACTGTCCATGTTATGGAATATAAAACACATACATGGCAAGCATTGCACAGCACTGGTCACCCATAACAGTAACCCAGATGAATGGATGGTGAATACAATATCCAACTGTGTGGGCCAATCCAGGGACAACAGCCCTGGGCCACACTGGAGACCATTGTCATGTGACCTGATGCCAAGATATATCCTTTGCCTAGCCTTGTACAGCCTTCTGTCACATTCAACTACAACACACATGTGAAGGAATGAACCCATGCATGTCAGTACTGGCAAATGTGTGTGTGTGTGTGTGTGTGTGTGTGTGTGTGTGTGTGTGTGTGTGTGTGTGTGTGTGCAGATTAATGATTTTGAAGCCATTCACACTCACTACACCTCCCATTGACCTACTGTAGCATGCCTTCTGATGTCAGTCACCTTGAAATACCCTTTGGCCATATATCAGCCTGCTAGGCTCTGTGGTTCAGGTGATACCTGCATAATACTGTAGTGTAACAAACTAGTTAGTTAGAAGTTTTAATGCTGACCCTGCCAACTGTGATAATGTGTGTGAGTCCCTGAAAGAGTGTGGTTGTCTCTTCCTTGACACTTGCTTTTGTGGACAGCCACATGTACTACACTTACCTTATCCCTCCTTTATCACTGTTCCTGATGTCACTTACCTTCAAAGATACCCTTGGACAGGCCTTTAAAATATAAGCTCTGTGGTGCGTGCAAAAATTGCATAACAATGTAATAGCAATACATAGTCAGGCAGGGGTTTGAAACCCAGTATTGGTAAGTATGTGTTTGTGTTTATTATCAGTGTGCTGTGTGGGTGATTGTGTAATGACAGGATCTATTACTGTGTGGGTTTTGCCACATCATCATATTGAGGAGCTACATGTCTCATTGTCAACATTACAAGGCCAACATTTTCCAAACATTGTAGAGATTCTAGTCAATAATCCTCAGCCATAAATGTGCACAGCCAAGTGCAATTACCATGTAACAGTATGGATTAATACACAATATAGGCAATGGTCATAATGTCTAGATACCACTCTCCACCCATGGATCAGACACAAACATGCTTTGCTCTTACTCTCCTACCCCCTTCCTTTCTTACTTTGTCTCTGTATGTCTCTCTCACTCCCTCTCTGGTGGATGTGGAAAAGTACACCTGCATTGCTTGTGTTTTGTAAGTGATGCCCATGATCAGCTGATGGCCTGAGCATGAATTGCAGTCCCCCACTAGCTGACTGCATGTGGAATAGCTGTGGTATCATTCCAATAGCCAATTGGATGGAAACACACTCCTATAACTAAGAACATCATGTGGGTGTTGGCCCTTTTCAATCTCTGTGAGCAGGACTTCATGTGTGTTTTTGACAAAAGGCATCACAGAGGGTAGTTGGATATACCTCTTACAACATACACTGTGGAGACACACCAACAAACAGGAGGGGGATATTCCAGACATGAGGACAGAATGTAAGTATTGCTCTTCTACTTTTGAAGTAATGTTGGTTTAACAAGGTTTGTGTGGATATGGCTGGTCTACATGATTTAATATCTGTCATGACAGTGTTATGTGGTTAGGGAAACATCCACCTGTAGGGCTATCTGCAGACTGGCCAGTGTTTGGAGTCTTACATGTGTTGTGTTACTCACACATTTCCTATCTTTAGAAATGCAGTAGCATACTCTGAGGATTGCAGTCAGTACATGGTGACAGCCATGTGAGTTACTGACTTCATATCTCTCAGTAGACTTATGTCACAACAAACCCTGTTACACCAGTAAATGTATGGGTTTATCACAGCAACATGTCAATATTGTCCCTGTGTTAGTGCCTCCATCAACAATTCTGTCAACCTTTGTATATATGTCATGCAGTAAGAGGTGCATATGTTCAGTACATCATTATTTACTGACATCATACCTGATAAAAAGCCAATGAGATACTAGACTGCTAGACATGTTATGTATTGTAGGCCTTATATTTGAGGACAACACCTGGATATTCTGTTGTAGTGTGTACAGTAGTAAGGTCTGTGAACTTATGGTGATTGTCAACATAGTGTGTAATGTGAATATGTTCCTTGGCCTGTGTAGAGACTGTTGTAGATGTCATTGCTCTTGGTCCTGTGCTATGTGATGTTGCATGCTGCTGCAGTGTATGGTACCCTATCGGCGTACATGTTTGTAGGGCCAGACTGACACATGTTCCATACCACAGTCAGGCATCAGAATACACTGCATATTGGCCCAGTATATGTAGGGTTGGTGTGTGAGTAGCACATATGAGGATGGTATTGTTCACACAATCCATATACTGTAATATTAAGTGCACTTACCATATGTGACTGTGGCTGTGTTCAGATTGGTTGTGGGTATGCACTTTCACACAGGTGTATGTTACTCCATGCTGTTACATGCCTGTAGAGCCTGCTATATTTTCAGGTACATGTGTATTCCCCCATAAGAAATATTGGCCAGTGTTGTGGCAGTCTGCTTGTAGTTTGCACAGTGCTTTGTGACATGCCTAGCAGCTCAGTGTATTTACCCAATGTGATGTTATGTCCAGATATTTGTCACATGTACTGTTGCTGGGCCATCATAACTGTTGTGTATTTCTGACAAAGCAGTGGATTGCTGTACAGATGCATCTCACTAACTAATGGGTAGTATGTGGGCTCATGACCTCTGCTCCTCCAGTTATTATGGGTCAGGACAGAGAGGTGTGTATGAATGCATAAACTTTGTGAGCTAATCTATTCCAGTATTTTCGTGATATCCCCATTTGCATGGCTGTAAACATCCACTTTGTCAGGCTTGGTCCACATGTCTTGCAATAAGGGGTGCTTTGATTACCTCTGGACTGACCAGTGTGTGTCAGACTGTCCACATTTATTGGTCATATCTCTGCTGTATTCCACAGGATCATTACTGTGATTTGTGTGGTACTGTACTATGATGATCTTATAATATCTGTCAGTAACTGATGTCGTACATGTCAATATCAGATGTGACTTCCCACACATTTCTGCTAAGACAACCCCTGTTAAAGTAGCAAAAGTCTACATGAATATCAGCAATATGTACATGACATCCCCTTGCACTTAGAGGTTGTGACTATTGGTGCTGAGGTATGATTTCACTACATGTTATGGACATATATATATATATATATATATATATATATATATATATATATATATATATATATATATATATATATATATATATATATGTATATATATATATATATATATATATATATATATATATATATACATACACAGATAGATCTATATATATCCATATATATAACGCAATATACAGATGTATAGCAATACATATATCTGCATGTAAATATATATATATATATATATATATATATATATATATATATATATATATATATATATATATATATATATATATATCCTGGTTATGTGTACACTTGACTGCTCCATATACCTTCCCAGATGTAACACACTGTATTTATCTGATATGTGTATATTTATATAGAACAACATATGTGATTCAGCACTAATGTCACTTGCAAGTACCACACAATTGTAGGAGTCAAAGCAGTTGTTCACTACTATTCAGTATGTGTACTGACATATATATTGGAAAAAAACGTCAAACATTTGCACAGCTGTTATGGCTTAGTGGTTAAGTGGTGTGACAATAGTGTACAGGATCCTAGGTTCAAGTCCTGCAAGGGCCGTTTATTCTGCTGCTAGGTAGAACAAGGGCTGTTGGATACCGAGTGGGTAAAGCAGTTATAAGCAACTTGATCACATTCCATTCTAATAAAATAGCAGGGTAGGGAATACGAAAAAAAGCAGCAGAGCACGACCCAGGAACACTGATTTAATGAAAAAAAAATGTAAGCACACAACACGCTTTCGGCGAGCCCAGTGTCTCACCTTCTTCAGACAAAGTTACAAGCCAACTAGCAAACATTTTATATCATCAGTAATCAATCAATTTTAATTAAATTAGTACTACTTATCTAATTAAATGAGTCTAATTATAAATGCAACAATTTTTTAAAAAGATAGCATATTTTAACATATAAAACCTATAAGCCTATTCTTAATGTTATTTTAAAATGTTTTAAAACTGTTTTAAATCTATTTTAATCTATTTTATTTTAATCTGTTTTAAATTTGATGCACACACACAATAAATGTAAATAAATAATTTTACCAAACAATAAATAAATCTAATAAATTTAAAAATTCAATTCATTTACATATACATATATATATGTGTATGTGTGTGTGTACTTGCACCAAAAACAAACTAATATACACATATAAATATAGCAGTATGTGTATAAAAATATATAAATATTATATAAAATACACTTTAATTGGTAACTGAGATGTGTTTAAAAACATTATATGTTAATATCATTATAACAGCATCATACTAAATTTAACACCCTCTAAAAGAGATGATTACATAATCCCAAAACAAACAACCTTCATCCTTTTGGTTAATAAACCTAATTCGTTTAAAACAAAGAACAAAACTTGTTGCCATGTTTTTATATCTGGGTATATGCATCAATTTATACAAAAAAACAACATGCTGCACATTAAAACACTACCTTTTAGTGGATATTAATTTTAAAACACATGCAATAGATACAAATTCATTTAAGCCTGGATGAGTATATGCACATGTACGTAACTGCCAAACTAATTCCTTTATTTCCAAGTGAATCTGCCAAGGGCCACCTTTGTTGTCCACCAGAATTCTACCCAAAACTGTAAAGTTAAAGGAGTGTCCAGAATAAGTATGAATGTGCCTTGCAAGAGCATTATTTAAATCTTGCCTAGCTATAGCATAAATGTGTTCATAAATGCGCTGTTTAAGCTTTCTTTCTGTTTTCCCTATGTAAAATGCAGTGCATTTTTGACATAAGGCTAAATAGACCACTCCAGAAGTATCACAACTATGTTTTCCTATTATTTTAAACAGTTTTATTTTAACAGTTTTAAAACATTTTAAAATAACATTAAGAATAGGCTTATAGGTTTTATATGTTAAAATATGCTATCTTTTTAAAAAATTGTTGCATTTATAATTAGACTCATTTAATTAGATAAGTAGTACTAATTTAATTAAAATTGATTGATTACTGATGATATAAAATGTTTGCTAGTTGGCTTGTAACTTTGTCTGAAGAAGGTGAGACACTGGGCTCGCCGAAAGCGTGTTGTGTGCTTACAACATTTTTTTCATTAAATCAGTGTTCCTGGGTCGTGCTCCGCTGCTTTTTTTCGTATTTCCTGAGTCTTTGCATTGGTTTGGTTACGTTGGTGTTCAAAATAGCAGGGTAATGACATTTTTAGTAAGTGTATTTAATTCCATGTAAATAACATGCATCTATGTACTGTCATTACAGTAGCAAAGAGGTGTCTACTGTCTGGGACACCTGAGTATTCTGTTTGAATGTGTCACATACATAGGTAGTATCCCAGGATATATGTAGTCACACTGGCATGTAGTGTGTCATTACGTTACTACTGTTGAAAGTGCTTTCCCAAGTAAGAGTAGATTGCAGATTGTAGTACTGGAACCAAACACCCCTGCATGCAAAGATGGACTCTGAGTCCTCACTGCTGTGTTCTTGGTGTATGAGCTGTGTGTCGTTAAGTATTTCCTACTGGATATTAATCTGACATGTGGATAGTAACTGCAGACCACTGTGTGTATAGGTCATGTCATTGTGGAGTGCTGTCATGCAGTAATGGCATATCTATCAGTGTCAGACATCTATCTGTCATCACAGTCATCCTACTACATAACCAGTTGGCTAGCTGATGTCTGTCTGTCCTCTGTACAGATGTGCAGATGTTGGGAATCTGTATTGGTTGCTTACAGGCAATCTATGCTTGAGTGACATTGACATGTCTGCCCAGCTGTGTTATGAATGTCACAGCTAGGAATCCACACCCTGTATGCACCACATGCCATGGATACCTCAACTACACTACCATAGTCAACAGAACATGCTTGGGTACAGATCTCCAAGACAGACACTGACCATGTTATGTAATACATGTTGCATACATGTCAGCTGGAGCACCTCACTGCCCTCTGAAAGAGGCAACCAGATTGTTGGATGTTGCATGTAACTCTCACCCTGAGGATCACCCCTGTGGCATCTGTTAATAGATGGCCTGCTGGCAAATGGCAGGTGGCATGATACCACTGTAAACACATCCCTTACTCTTCCCATCTCTACATGGACAATATCCTGGTACACACCTATGACACCTGCACCTAAGGACCCCAGTACTGACAAATGTGTATGTGTGCATTACTGAGAATAACAGTGTCTGTGTGTTTGTAGACCTGTAGTTGATAATACCCTGAGGCCCTTCACACCCACTGCACCCCCCATTACCATAGTTAGATATGGCTGCTGCTGTAATGGACATTACATGTACCTTGTTACACTCTTCAACCTATAGCCTACCTGCAGCTTGCAGTACCAGCACAACACTGTTGTACAAATGGGTTGATAGCACTTCTGGCAAGTGTGTGTACTGTGCAAGGGTGCATATTTGTAGGATACAGCATTCTGAGGCCACATTCTCCTAATACAATGCACCTTACCACACCATATTAGGGATAGTAATGTTGCTGACCATAGGAGAGCCATGACAATGCATCACCCTACTATCATTGTGGCATGTGCAATAGATGCATATCCCTGTAGTAGCAATCTTGAGATAGACAAGGGGTTGTACTGCAGTCCTGGTCAATGTGTGATGGTGGGTATGTTAGAATATTATCATGGGTTTCAGTGAGTACAATATCCAATGTGGGTTGTGGGTGCTGGGTTTACTGTCTTTACACCATGGTACCTACAGTACATGTCCCATGTTCCACTGTATTGGGATCACTGTCACCATCAACCACACAGGTAACTGATAACACTATCCAGCCCAGTGATGCATGTGCTGTGTGCAACTTATCTGTAACAGAATGGACACACTGGCTAGGTAGTTAGCACTGATAAGCCCAGGTCTCTCAGATGTGTGTATGACTGTTATGTGTTTGTCAATGTGTATATGACAGTATGTCACACTATATATTGTACATAAACAACCAGTACATCCCCCATTACCATACTGTACAGGGCCTGGTGATGTTCTTCACTTAACATGTAACCTGGAACACACCTCACCCTAAAAGCTGTGTGGTGTTTGCAATTAAGGCCACACACATCAGTAGCACTACATACCTAGGTAGGGGTTATAGCCCTAGTGTTGCCAAGTATGAATGTGTGTGCTTGTGAAAGGATCTACTTCGTTTTGCAGAATATACATGTTCCAGAAGGTCATCTGTCTGAGAACTGCTTTGCAAATGCTAACATTTCACAAGTATCATCCTGTGGAAATTCATTCCATCACAACTAGTAGTAGATGTGTAAATGCCTTCTTCCCCGCTGTATAGCTGTACAGTGATATTGGGGTTGGTATATATAGCTGAGTGTGCATCTTTTGGACACAGCTACCATCAATGTAGTTATTGTTGAGTGTATCCCCCCCGCTTAGTTGGCTGTAATACTGTACAGTTCATATTAACAGGTTAAGTAGCTGCAGTTCATATTAACAGGTTAAGTAGCTGTGAATCACACTATCTGTGGTTCTACACCACCTCAAACCCTCCAAAGAATAGGGCTGTGCAACCCACACTAGCACACATATGTTTACCAAGTTGAGGATTGCACTACATTGGGGAAGGGAACATATACCCTGCCAGTGCCATTGTCAATGACATTAAACCAGCAGACTGCTTATTTCCCAATGTATTGTTGTGCCTATTCTGTCGTGGTGGAATTACATAGGCTAAAATGGGTTCCTTGCAAAAGTACTTACATCCACGTGTACAGTATTCTCTGTGTATTGCATCAACACCAAAGCTTATGTGTGTGTTACACACAAACATGTGGTGTGTACCACCCAGTACACTTACCATTGTCCACTGTAAAAGGGCTGCTGACATCAGCCACCATGCTCTCACCTGTATACACCCCCAGACCTATCAGGCATGTGGCACATGCAGTAACTGTTATGCAGACCAGTGACATGTGTTCAGCTGTACCCAGGATATGGCACAGTCAAGGTGTCACCACAGTTCCATACCCCTTGTAGGAAACAACAGCAGACCAACATCCTGCTGACACATGGACACCTACAACACAAATGGAATACATTATGGAGACCACAATCTCTCAGTGTTAATAACAGCTATAATGCATCATGGCTGGACAGCTACACATCCTGATATGTAAGCATTAAACTTTAGTGCTGAAAATATGTTACACAGCATTACATTGGTACACCATAGTACAGTCACCCTGTGCATCAGAACCATATTAGCCAGTCCCTGCACTGATGTTATGGATGACAGGAATGTGGCACAGGTATCATCATATGCACAGGGTTTGTTGTCAGTTTGCCAGAGACCTAGGCTAATCCATACATTTGACATCATGTGTGTGTGTTAGTGGGTTTCATTATTAATTGGGCTGTTGTGAAGTGGTGTGTGTAGGTATGGGGTTTCCCTAGCTGTATTAGTAATGTGTGTATGTGTATGCATGCACACAGTTCTGCCATGTGGCTGCCCTACACGGGGGTTTGTTGGACAGCTGCAGACCGTACCTGGCAGAGTGTGCAGTTCACCGTCTCTGGCCATGGATATGAGAACCGTGCCTGCCAGGGGTTCCACGGGCAACACCAGGTACTAGCCATGATATGGTACTCTCCCCTGATGATAACATATATCCACTGGATCCAAGTCCCTCTTGGGACCGGACAAGGCCATGTGCATGTTCCCTGCTGTGTTGTGGTGTGGACAGCACCCTCCCTGCAGTGCTGGGGCTGGTACTGCCACTACGGGAGAGGCTCTGACTTCTTGCATGTCCACGTTGACCTCCAGCTGTTGGTGTTGCTGGCCTACATCCATGTGGCTGTTGCACTTCTCCCACCATATGCTCAAGCAGAGACATTTTACGGTGGAGGATTCCCACCATCTCACACAACTGTCTTTCCATCACCTCTGCAAAATAATGGTGGGCACCTGCAAGATCACGGATGTTGTCAATAACAGCAGAATGAGTAGCCGTCTGCAGCCTCAGACCCTGTCTGGGATACCATTCCATACATGCGTGCGCCTCCATGACAGCCTGAAACATGCATTTGGTGGTACCAGATGTGGTACTTCTGTCAGGGTTATAGTGACCAGCAGCCCTCCTATGAGCACCCTTGTACATCTGCCTGTGTGGTACCCCGCCGGACATACGGCTATGGCTGCTGTGTCCAGACACACGTGCCACAGACACCACACTGTCCTATCCCATGCCACCACCCACCAACTTTCCCTCATCTATGGCCACTGGTGATGGGGTATGTATAGACAATGTGACTGTGTGCAGGGATGGGGAGAATAACAGTGGGATGTCAAACAATGGTGCAGCTTCAGCCCCTGACAACCCTGCCTGTGCCTCAACACACCTATCATCATTGTCAGTGTCTGCATGGTCACTAAAATGAGTATGCCTGTAGGAGGGAAACTGACCCCCCTTTGCCACCTGAGTGGAGAAAACAAAAAAATGCACTTTAAGACCTGAACATCATTGCTTAACAGTACATACACACACACACACACACACACACACACACACACACACACACACACACACACACACACACACACACACACACACACACACACACACACACACACACACACACACACACACACACACACACACACACACACACTTACAAGTGAGGTTGCACAAAGATATTACACACAGACCTCTCATTACCCATCTGTCAACATGCATGACATATGGCACTCAACAGCATGCAGTGCAGTGATAGTCAATCCCTGTTACCAGCATTATATTGTGATGTATGGCTTGTGTTAGTAGGTGATGCCCCTTCCCCTGGAACACACTGCACCCACGTACACAGTATTGCTGTGCACCTGTTCAGCACCCTGGCATGTACTGTGCACCATACCTCACAGGTACGCAAGCCATTCCTGAATGTGTATATGTGTGTCAGTTATGTTTGCTCCGCTGTTCACAGCCCCTATGTGTTTATCCGACACATACCTGGGATGATATGTAGACAGATGTTATTAGTGAATGCCTGATGTCTTATTTACAGATCTCATCATCAGCAGTGCATGTATGGCCAATATAATACAATTACACTGACAATATTCAAACCTTACTATGGCTATGAGGAGTGTACACACACTTATTGACATGGCACCCTCTTCCCTGATATGCCATGGGGCCACATTGCTGCATATGTTAACATTACATGAAACTGATATGCGACATATGACCTGTGCAATCAAATGCAGTATTAAACAAATTTGTTAGCTGTGCAGATGCTGACTGAGGTGCATACAATTTGTGGGTGCATAAGTGTGCAAACCCTTATCATGATGGTTTGTTGCACCAACTGTTAAGTGTACTACAGCAGTCACTATTCCTGGAAGGGTTATACTATCATGGGCCATCTGAATTTGCCAGTATTTGGTCACTCTGCTCTACAAATGTACCCCAACTCTGCATGACTGCAAGGGCAACTCATCACTATTGCTGTGGAGTCAGGGTTATATCCTCCACAATTCATGACCTTGACTGTGTGCAGATACAGCCATTCTTAGTGAGCTTTGGATGTCTGCTTCAGTTCACTGTTGTGTTTCAGGATGACACCCCCTCCCCATCCTCAGACTTTTTGCAGATGCTTGACAACTATGGGCTACACATGTGTGTCATTTTGCAGTGTCCCAAATTCAGGACACCATCTGTACTGGCCTAGTCCCTGCTAATGAATGGCAAACATACAGGTGTACACTGGCACCAGCAAAGTACAGATGGGGATGGTGGGCCTGAGGTTGGGTAAGGTGTTGCTTGTGCAGCACATGTAGCTTAATTGATACTGTCTGTAGGTTTCCAACTTGGTCTTGGTACACCATTACACATTGCAACATATGCCTTTGGAGGACTTTTGATGTTATGCATATACTACCTGCGGAGAGCCCTGGATGATGTTTCTTTTGGAACAACTGTCACATCTGATTATCATAACCCATGGGCCAGACTTATGCGGAGTCCAGGCGATTGTTGACACAGGTACTGCACAGCCAGTACTTGCTAGACATTCCTGCAACTCCCTCTGTGTTGCTGCATGTTATTAGGCAGCCTGCATGACCAGTTTGCGACATGTGTCATTGTCTGTCTTGGATGGCCATCTGTTTATTGTTTACATTAATCTTGTCCCATACATCCTCGCCACATACATGACTGTCTGCACTGTTTGCCATCGTATATGCAATGGTGAGGTAAGGCTACATGTCCCACTCCTGCATGCTACCTGAGTATGGGATCCGTTCCATGGCTTGTAAGATGTGTGCAAGCCATAGCTGCCTCTGCTGCAGGTAAGTGGGCACATTTGATGGACAAATGTCTTGGACAGCAGACAATTTCTTGGTGTGAAATTGAGGACCTGTACATGCTGGAAGGTCCATACTCATGATGAGTGAATGCTGTCAGTACCTCAAAAGCTGCTTCCACAATATGCTATTTGGAGTGTATGCAGAAATATGCTTCCAGTGTTTGTTAAGGTATGCATTCCCCATATTTGCTGTCCTAACATAGGATTCCATATTACACATTCATTACTCATGCTAGGACCACATTATGGATTGTAAGGGTTGTGGAATGTGATATTGTGATATGCCATTGTGTAGATCTGTAACAGCTGCTATTGTAATAGTGGTATATACACTGTTGTAGCACTGTATAAGGGTGATTTTTCAGACATGTTCCTACAGTAGGCCATTTCTCCCACCATTATGTTCATCTCTGTGCACACATCTTGCAATGACAGGTTGCTAGTTATATTGCAGGACGCTTACATACCCTTCAGATATGACACCATGGTGATCACTGTGCTGGAGAGCAGTTAACAGCAACAATAAGTGAACATGTACAGCATGTATTATGGGTAGGTGATTTAAATGTGTGCATGGCAAATACCATGGCCATAACATGGCCGGTGTATTGGCAAACCTGAACAAACAACACCATACTCACCAGCTACAGGCTGCTGCCCCAGAGGTATACCAGAGGGATCAACATAGCTGTGTGAGAGATGTGTTGTCAGTAGTCACACCTGTGGCATTGGTACAGGGTGGGAGCAGCATTACAGTACATCAACAGTACAAATCCACAATACTACAGACTAGGCACATCTGTTTATTACTACAATGCAGCAACAGACAATACATATTTTATCTCACATATGCATGATTAAACTCTTCAGATGCAAATGGATAAGCAACAGTGGTTTACTGATGTTCCCTGTGACCTTATCTGCACGCTCCTCATTCATTGTGTGGGCAGCACCCACCTCCACAATGCTCTCCACAGGGTCTTGTGTTTGTGGTCGTGCAGGTGCCCCCAAACTGGCGAGGAGCTCCTCAGCATGTGTCGGGGGGGCTGGATGGCATGACCCCCCACTCTGGTTAGCTGGTCCCTCCTAACTGCAACAATACTCTGACGGACATGGCAGAGTAGGTCCCTGCACTGATGTCGGACCTGCTCATAACTGCGGTTATGCAGGCCGACATTGTTTACCCTGTGGATGAGCTTGTTCCACAGGGCGGTTCTCTCCTGCACATCATGGGCTGTACGTTCAAATGGGGTATGGTAGTGCTGCACCAGGTCGTGCATAATAACCTCATTCTTCTGGGGTGAGTAGACTGGCAAGTGCTCCTGTGGCATGGTGCCTAAAAGACATAAAGAGGAAAAAAGGTCTGAGGACCTCATACTGCAAGGATATCATAGTTGTTAATACACATCTCTGTCTCCCCCCCCCACCATATCTGCAACAATAATCTGAACACACAACTCAACGGGTATGTTTACAGCAAACCTACTGTTGGGACATATATCGTATTGTACAACAATTTGCGCAATGTATTTCTAGTCATGTTCCATGTTGAAACACTATCATTAGTAGTCTGTTGCTCCCACTCTCTCCTACCAGCCTCACCTTCCACTAAATCTATTTAGGGAAGCCAGTGTTTGTGGCGCCATCTTTAACTAGGCTTTCCCCCCTTTCAGTCCTGTTTCTGCCTTAGGCTGCTGGCCCTGCTCACTGTTAGTCTACAGTGCATAACCTAACCTAAGCCTCCCACCATTCCTGATTTTCCTGGCTTCCAGACAGAAAAAGAAGCTCTATGCAGGAATCCTCCTCTGTTCTCTCAACTTCCTTTGCTTGTCCAATGATATTGACCTAAAGTTTAGTCTACAGTGCATAACCTAACCTAAGCCTCCCACCATTCCTGATTTTCCTGGCTTCCAGACAGAAAAAGAAGCTCTATGCAGGAATCCTCCACTGTTCTCTCAACTTCCTTTGCTTGTCCAATGATATCGACCTAAAGTGTATGTATCCCAGGGCAAGTCATTGTAACCAGTCTGGGTTGTATTTACCCTTGCATTCCACTGCTAGCAGCCTTCTGCAGACTTCTTTTTACCCCATTATTAGGCCCTTACAGTACCTATTACCTTTCCCTACTCTGCTCTAACTGCTCTTGTCTTCTACTGTTTCTCCACTAGGTGGCAGCACATACCTATCTTGTTTAAGTATCCACCTATCCCCTAAGTTACCATATATTGAATCCTCTCCTAAGGCTCCATTAATTCCCTGCCACTAGCCTCCTATTTCCCTGACCCTCTCTGTTTTTACCTTACTAACAGTTACATCAAACAAGTGCTACATCCTCCTTACTTTCCTTATCTCTGATCTCACTTACCTAATCCTGATTTTTTCTTCTCAGTCTTGCCTTCTTCCTTTCTCTTTGTTTCTACCCACTCCATTTGCCCTGTGGGCTCACTCCGCTCCTCTCCCTACTCCCAATTCCCACCCACCCCCAGGGGTCCTACTCTTATACTTTCTAACCACACCCCTTCCTCTTCTCATTAACCTCTACACATTTCCAATTGGCCAATTTTTCTCTTATCTTCCCATCTCTTTACCACTCCACTCCATACTCACCACACCCTCATATCTCTACACACTCTCAGCTTAAACACTTCCATCTGTAAATATATTTCTAACAAATAGCCAATCCTTCCCAATGGCTAATCCTACCATCCCTTCTCAGATTCCACTCTGCTTTACTCTTGTATCACTACCAATTTTAACCTTTGCCTACTTACTTTCCTCATATGAACACCCTGTATATCCATACACTGACTACACCAACCAACATACTAACTCTCAACACTTACCATACCTACATAACCATGCAAACATAATATGCTCACCCAGCTACCTACTTGCTAAGTATCATAGAACACTACATATTGAATATAATTCACTACATCTCAAGAGACTGTTATTTCCATACAGCAAGCTCCCTAACCTAAGCTATCTAGGACAATTCCTCTCATTAAAGGACGGTGATATTCATCCTAACCCAGAGCCTACAGCAACCTCTACCTCTCTTCGAAAACAAAATCAATCAACCAATTACCCCCTCACTAAACCACCTAACTCCCTCCTACTAGCTCATCTAAATATACGTAGTATTAACAACAAAGTAACTCAACTCCGTGCTCTCCTACAAGTATACTCCTTCGACATTATCTGCCTAACAGAAACATGGCTAAAACGTAGTATCAAGGATAATGAAATTATCCCACCTTGATATAATTTGCTAAGAATTGATAGAGAAGCTAAGAAAGGTGGAGGGGTTGCTATTTTATTCAAATCTGGATTACAATTAACCACATACAACTGTAATCTACCTCTAGATTCCCATACTGAAATTCTCATCTCTAAACTTGAACTTAACAATGCCAAATCAATCTACATTATCTGTATCTATCTGCCCCCTGGAAATAACATAGCCACCATGGAAAATATCCTTTCCTGGCTATCCCAACACCTGCCTTAAGAAACCATAATCCTAGGCGATATAAACTTGGATTGGAATTCCTATTGTACTAGCCATCCTACCTCTCACATTAACCTACATGTTTTTTCTCAAACCATTACCTCACCTACCAGAATAAATAAAGCTAACAAGAAAGCAAGCATACTAGACTGGATTCTTATAAGCAATCATACTCACTACTATAATTCTGGAACCCTCCCTGATGATATGTGACCACTCACTTACCTACTTCATCAGGCATAAAGCCAACACTCCTATTCTAACCTCTATCAGAAGTATTAGATCCAAAAATAAATTTAACCCTGATTTATTTCAAATGGACCCAAGAGCATGCAATTGGGGTCCCTTAAAACACCTCCCTTTAGATGAAGCCATTAATTTCTTTAATTCTACTTTCCTTTCCATTCTCAATCACCAAGCTCCAACCAGATGTATTAGAATTAAGGCCAACTCTGCCCCATGGCTATCCAATGAAACCAAACATAAAATTCAACTCAGAAATAAATATAGGGCCAAATGGAGAATGACCGAAAACCCTGTTGATCAACAAACCTTTAGACAACTTAGAAATGACACTAAGAAGGCCATACTTAATGATAAAAAAATATATTACTTACAATTTCAACAACCTAATCACAACAAACCACAAAAATTCTTGGCTAGCATTAAGCAGTTACTCCACCCAGGTCAA
>NC_056725.1:401607007-401719507 GCF_019279795.1 Protopterus annectens
CATCCATTTGTGTTTCTGACTTCATATTCCTGAGTAAGAGTATACTGCAACCAGTCCTGTAACACTGGCAACTTTCACAGTGTATAACAGCAATATTGCAAATATGGCCCTGTGTTCTAGCCTCTGTCCTCCACCTATATACAAGGCTTTGCCCATATGTCATGCAGTAAGAGGTTAAGTAGTGGCCTTTCATTATGTTGTGCTGGCATTCCTGCCAACATTCCAGTGATGTTGTGGACTCCCACACATATTGTGGGGTAGGGTCCATATATATGTGGGTTACAGCTGGAAAAAAACGTGCGTGACCTTGTACAGTCCAGAGGTCAGTGTATGAAATACTGTTATATGACCTTGTAAATCATTCTATGAGGGAGGGGGTATGTACCATTTATAACTGATGGCTGTTACAACATGTGAGGGATATCAGTAGTAGGACACATTAAGGTATATGGCTGTATATTTTTATGCATTTCACCATGGGAACAGTGGTGGGCTAGTGCTTACTATCTTACAGACAGTTCTGTTTGTCAGTCTGATAGAGATGTTTTAAGTTAAGCATTGTTATGTAACAGATACATTTTCATTGTGACAACTTAATTATTTTCCCCCTAGGGGTTGAGTACAGAGTGTAATTGGCAGCTGCTGAACTACATCTGTATTAATTAGTGTTGATTGATTCTTATCTTACAGGCCAGTGTTTCTTTACTTTTGTACTACTTGAAGGCTTTGTCCTGGACATCAACATATGTTATGCTTCCAGATTACTGTATAAAATGGTTTGCATGAGAGCTGCATTACTCACTTATTATGTATTTCAAACACTTAACTGCTATATGAAATAGCATATACAACTGAAATAGTACACAAATAAACATTTCTATGTATGCAAACATGTGTATGGTGTCATATCCTTTGACTTCTTTGTGGGTATATGTTTCATGCAATAATTGTCTTTTGTATGAGAGAATCAAACACTGTCCATTTTAAAAGGTGGCAATTGTTGGAATACTTGCTGTTCAATATGCTGTGCACCCTCTAAATATTTATCTTTCTATACATATCAATATGTAGTAAGAGATGTATATGTGTATGTATGTGTGTATATATATATATATATATATATATATATATATATATATATATATATATATATATATGCGTGTGTGTGTGTGTGTGTGTATATGTATCATTGGAATGTTTACTGCTTCCACACTGTACATTCCCTATGGTAGACAGACTGATCTGCATGGTATGTTATTAATATCATCCTGACATCATACAGCTGAGATAGATTACTGTTAACTTCTTGTGGCTATGTTGTGTAGGATCCTGGGTATGAGACTTGCAACTGTTGGTATTGTTTTGCAAGGCAGATCTGTTCGGCTGTGGAGGAGGGGATGATATCAATAATTACAAGAGATACTTAATTTGGACCCCTCACCCCATTAACAGTGCCTTTGGTCATATATTTATTTGTTGTGTTATTTTATATATCAATACTTACATATATATATATATATATATATATATATATATATATATATATATATATATATATATATATACACATACAGACATGTGCATATATAAATGCATTTTTCCTACGGTTGAATGACTGTGCTGGATGATATTTTTGAGAAAACATCAAACTTTTTTACATCTGACATAGCTTAGTGGTCAGTCACTTTTGCAATAGTGTGCAGGGTCCTGGGTTTGAGACTTACAAGGGCTGGTTATTTTGTTGCTGTGCAGAACAGGGGCTGTAGGAGACAAAGTGATTAAGGCATTTTAAATCAGTTGTAAGTGGTTTGCGCGGGTTTGTGCAGAGCTAAGCTATGCTTACGTGAGCTTAGCTTCACTTATGGCTGCTTACAGCCGCTTAAACCCATGCTAATTTCAAATAAAGAAAAGAAAAAAGGGAGATAGGAAAGTGGTGAAATTGGGGCAAGCAGGGGGACAAACAAGAGGAGAAACAAGTAGGGATGTGCAGGATGGGTGTAGGAAAGGACTATAGCTCTGCATTTCTTTGGCAGCAACAGCTGCTTTCAATGTGGGCAATTTAGAATTTGGAGCCTCACACCCTACAGGGAGGTGTGTGGGAATCATCCAGTACGGATGATTGGTAGGGTTAGATTGTGTGCTGGGAACATGTCTCTCGGTGAAATTCAGAGCTATGTATGGGACGTGTTTTTTTTTTTTTGTTGGACAGATGCACTTTTTTTTTTTAACGTGAGAGTGGGATGTTAAGGAAGGATTATTGGTAAGTGTGATGAGGGAGGTTTGGTAGGGGAGGTTCATTTGCAGACTGACAAGACGACAGACAGGGGCGGTGTATGACACATGGGGGTAAACACCTTGACGGTGAGTGTGGTTGGGAATCTAAGGCTCATGAGCCCCCCAGATGGTAGTAGTGGCACTGATGTCCCCACCTGATGGCAGTCACTACTACTCCTTCACAGCCCCAAAGGTGGCTGTGCTGGAGGCTGAGCTGGAGGGGCCACCTGCCTGTCTTGCTGTGACAGCCTGCTTTCCACCAGGAGCAGGAAGTCATCCAGTTCTGTCTGCAGCACACTGTGCACCATGCCACAGACCTCATCCCAGGTGACAATGTCCTCACATCACCCACTTTTAGGGGGGGTGAGCTCCATCCCTTGCAGCAGTTCCACCCGAGGGTGGTGCAGGACCAGCAAACGAGAGAGGTCTGGATTGGGTCCCAGACATACTGGGACCCAGTGCCTCGGCCAGGTGGGGTGGGAGAGGTGAATCCGCTGGGATCTGCCTTCCCATATGTGCTATTTTGTGGGAATTAACAATGAACATTGATTAGTCATGTACAACACATTACAACATTAGTTAAAATAGCATGCATGGATATTCCCAATAACCCAAAACTGTGCAATTATAACAGTGCCAATGCAAACAGAACCCATGCATATATGGAATGGCATTCAGGGTTTCAACAGCATGCCAGTTAGTGGTATGTCAGGCAGGCAATAAGATGATTATTCAACAGGGGATATTAGTATGCACACAGTTTAAACAATGATAAACTAAATGGAACAATGGTCCCAACAGTAGAGGTTTGTTTAGGAACATACCCATGTTGGTTTCAGTGTGATGGTTGAATCAGTTGAGTGGTGGGTGAAGGGAACAGATTCAATTGACAGCTGCTATCAGGTATATTTTTCAATACACTACTATTCACTACTCTGCATTCTGACCACACTTACACTCTACCTGGGCCAAGGGGCTGTTACAGCACAACAACAGCTGTAGATATCAACAGAGCAATTGTACCCTTATTTTAGTTATACATATCAGACCTGTTTATATACCAATTTCTTTACCTGTGGGCCTGACCAGATGAACTGTGTGCACATTACATTTCTGTTTCTATACATATTTCAGATTCACATATTAGTTGCAGGCCATGGAGTGTGTGTTGTATCTTTCACATACATCTACTGGGACATTCTCTGTGTACAGGTTTCTTGTCAATTGGGGGAAACTATCCATGACAGCATGACACTTGAGGGGCTTGTCTGGGCCAGACTGCAGAGTGTGGATGTCTAGCTTGCATCTGTTTGTAGGACTGAGGCTGATCAACACAGCCATTGTATGCCTTTCATAGTTATACACATCATACTAGTATTTATATTCAGATTGCTTTACCTGTGTGCCCTGTATGGAAAATGCATGTGTTGCAATACATTATTTTTTCTATTCAGATTGCAGTTTAAAACTGTAGAACCAGACTGAGATGTTAGTGGTGGTCCCTGGATTCGAACCATGCTGTGTGTGGAAAACTCGAACATTGCTGTGTGTGCAAAATTGAACTACAGGCCTAGTCCTTATCAGACTGAGCTACTGGGGAAGTGTGCTTTGCTTGTGACATTTCTATCTTGTACATATTTTTGTGCACAGTACTTTTATTATCACATGTTGCATTATTCATTTCTCATTTTCAGTACAATTTATGCATACACAACAGATATTGGTGTCACTGTTTCTGAAACATGTGCACATTAGCTGGATTGCACATTTGACTGTTTTACAACTACATACTGCAATTTAGATTCTTGAGTACACAGTGTCTACACCTGTTAGCCTTATACATTTCTCAGTACAGTCACAGCTACATACAGCTGAAATTGAAAGGTTAACACAGGACAATGCTGGCAGACGAACAAGTAAAACACATTCTGATGGGAATATGTACTGTTGCTTTTTTCAATTATTTGACATGCCCATTCTAAAGTATGCAGACAAGCAATGCTAAATCAGTTCACCTCAGTTAATGCATTCTGCAGGACATACACATTTATATTTATCAGGTACAAGTGAGATGACACACACCAGTGTTTATGATCACCTTTATTAGTTTTGACATACATATCTGTGTATGACTCAGAACTCCATAATTACTATTCCTGCATGATCCGCACAGGGGACTGCTTTTCATTTCTAACTGTTACAGTAACTATGACATGGCACTTTCTTGGCTCATGCAGACACACTCATACATATTCTAATATTCCTCTCGTGCATATTGTACCTTGTTTGCTACTGATATCTGTCTTACACAGCAGCTGGGAATGCTCCACTGTAACACTGCCAGCTTGACACAGGCATTTATTCCTGACTTTTACAGCACAATTATATATACAGGCAGTACTACCATTACTATAATTTTGATTTCTTACTGCTAATAGTAGGGGGTATTCTGTACTCACCATACTGCTGACGCATCCAGGCCAGTCACTGTGCATGAGCCTGCACATTCTGGGACCTCTTCACAGCAGCTGTATGGGGAGATATCACACATTAATCACACCTGCACAGTCACAAGTTTAACTTTTTCCATACTTCGTTAGAGATACATAAGACCGCATACTTACAGACAAGTGGGACATCCTGCACGTGAGCTACTTGGATCCACTGGTCCAAGAGTGCACCCCCCCTCTGCTTCAGGTCATTATGGTGATGACGTACCTGCTCACCAGTCTGGGGTATGCCAGTGGCACTGATGAGATCATGTGGAAGCTACTCCCAGGTCTCCGCTTTGTACTGCGAGCCCTGGTACTGGCCCTGTAGCAGCCTGTCATCATGGTTTTTAATTAGTAGCCCAGCCATGACCCTGGACTCCTGGATGCCCCAAAGTTGCACTCAGAAGTGCACACCTTCTCTGACTCCAGCCATTTTGGTACTGCTGTGTGCAATCCCAAATGGTTATGGCTGTATTCCCCCCTGTGTGGTTTAAATAGGGCAGTTTTCCCACACTTTTTCATGACTGGCTGGTTTTAATATGCTGCACTATGCTTAGCTCCATGCAAATCCGCATAGTAATGCTTACACCAGCTAAGCAGAGCTGAATGCAGGTAAGCAATGCTTACACTAGGAAAGCATTGCTTTACTCTATTTTTTTTCATTAAATTTATAAATTATTTTTTACATTTATATTTTACATATTCCCACCCCTACTGTGCTATATGTGAGCCATATGATTGGCATTCACATTCCTTAAAAGTTTATTAAATAATTTGGCAGAGGGGGGATTTGAACCGCGCATGCTCTACATGCTATACCATGGCAGTACCATTACACTACAGCAGCTTGATGACATTTTCAATCACAGTAGCACCACTTGTTTATCATTTTCAGGATTTCAGCCAAGCTAAGTATAGCAGTGTGCCATGTAAACAAGCTGCGCGGTGCTTAAACTTTGGATTTATTTCATGAAAAAAAAACATATTATTACATTTTTTTATTTTTTATTCTTTTCCTCTTGCCCTACTGCTTTCATGCATGTAGAGCAAGAGTGCATACATTTGGGGGTGTGCACTTAAAGGCTGCTGCCTTCTATAGGTGTTTGTGGTATTTTTATTTGTTTCAGTGTCTGCGCACACTGAAATGTTAGCTATTTACATTTCAGTGTCTGCGGACACTATATAATATTAGAGCCAGGCTTTAATTTTATATAGTTTGACACTTATCAGTGGCAGAAAGTGCCGTATAGCACTTCCAGAGTAAAGGGGGCATGTTTCATGTGCTGGGACTGCTGACACATGCCCCCTACGCTTGTTCCTGGTTCGTGTCCGTTTAGTTTAGATAGCAGCGTGCCTTCATGCATATGCCAGGCACACTGCTATCTTAAACAGACATGAAACACTCCATGCAAGAATAGCCTTATTTTTGCACAGAGCTTTGTGAATCCAGGGGTATGTGTTCACACATATGCACACACACACACACACACACACACACACACACACACACACACACACACACACACACACATGCACACACACACACACACACACACACACACACACACACACACACACACACACACACACACACACACACACACACACACACATCTAAGACCACTAATCTCTCTACATACATTCACACAATTTTATAGAATTTAAAACAGAAAGATAAGAAGGTATTTCAGCAAAAAATACATTTTAGATATTAAAGTTTTTATGGAGGGGAAAACTAAAGACACAAAACACTGGAAAACTTAAGGCATACAGTAATATGATTAAAGAATGGAAAATAAATGAGATGGGAAAAATAAAGTAGGAGGGAGTAGTTTGAGGCAGTAATAAATATTTTATATTAAGTACATCTATGTCATGGGGAAAATAATCACATGATAAAAAGCATAAAAAAGAGCAGTGAGATTCACATATGCATAAGAATGTGAATATGTTTTAAGGAGACTACTATTAAAAAATGTCCAGTGAAAAGACTAAAGATAATCACAAGGCCTTCTTTAGTTATGTCAGAAACCTGGGCGACAACTCCCAGATATGCTCTGAGTTAGTGCAAAATGACAAAAAATACACTGAACCCATAGACATTGCCAACATCCTGGCAGAAAGGTTCAGTGCAAACTTTTCTCCCCCTTCCCCCCCAAAAGAGCAAATGTCTATCCCAACAGAGTGTAGCTTTCCTGAGATCACAGATGCACAGGTGAGAGCTGCCCTCTCCAAAGCAAAAAACACAGCATCAATGGGACCGGATGGTGTCCCGGGCTGCGTCTTACACGAGCTCCAAGAAGAACTAAACCCTCATATAAAGTCACTGTTCAATCTCAGCCTTACTACAGGATATGTACCCAAGGAATGACATACAGCAACAGTGGTCCCACTGCACAAAGGTGGTGCCACAACAGACCCCGGAAACTATCGCCCTATAAGCCTGACTAGCCTGGTCTGCAAATCTATGGAGCGTATCATCATGGAAATCATAAACAAAGACATCGGGAACCTCCAGACACTGGATCCTACCCAATTCGGCTTTGTTAAGGGCAGATCTTGCCTCTTGAACCTGGTCGACTTCTTTGAAACAGTTACCAAAGCCATAGATGAAGGGAAGGTAGTCCACACAGCCTACCTGGACCTCGCAAAAGCCTTCAACACATTACCCCACTTGGGCATCATAAATAAGCTCACCAGCTTAAATATCAACCCCTATGTCACAAGATGGGTTGAAAACTGGCTCAGGGATAGAACCCACATGGTCAGAATAGCAGGTGCCATGTCAGACTCTAAACCAGTTACAAGTGGTGTCCCACAAGGCTCAGTCCTGGGACATCTCTTGTTCGGTATATATTTCTCCGAGGTACAGGCTAACATGGGTGGACTATGGCTGACCAAGTTCGCAGATGACTGCAAACTGGGTGCTGTAACTGACTCTCCGGCTGACACAAGCATCCTCCAAAAGGGTTTCACAGAAACGGATAACTGGTGCCAGAGCCATGGCCTAAAGCAAAATGCCAAAAAGTGCATAGTCATCCCCTTTGGGAAAAACAAAGTGCCCACAAATTACCACATAGGTGGTAATCCATTAAGTACTGAAGAAGTAATTAGGGACTTGGGGACCAAAATAGATAGCAATCTCTCCTTTTACAATCACGTTGCCAAAGTGGTTAGAAAGACCTTCTATATAGCCCACCTTATCATGAAAGGGTTCACATCTAGATCAAGAGACGTAATTGTGCCCCTCTACTCATCACTTATCAGGCCCATAATTGAGTACAATGCCCCGTTTGGGATGTACCTTAGCCGACACCTTCAGCAACTGGAAAGACCCCAAAAGTATCTCACCAAGAGGATCAAAGGGCTCAAACAGATGCCCTATGCAGTTCGGCTAAAGAAACTCCAGCTCTACTCAGTTGCATACCACCTACTCAGAGGTGATCTGTGTCTGACGTATAAAGCCATGTCCAACCCAGAATTAATGGACATGCTTCACCTCAGGAAATCCAAATCCCTTAGAGCTACATGCTCCAGGGACTTGAACCTCAGCACAGAAATAATTAGGACATGCTGGAGGGACAGATTCATATCCCAGAGGCTCCCCTCACTCTGGAACAAAATCCCAATCCATGTTAGGCAGAGCCCCTCACTGACCCTCTTCAAGAGAAATCTTGATGAGTGGATGGGAGATCATAAGTTTACCCCCTGGGATCTCTTCTGCATCCCTGCTTGACAGAGGTACAGTAAACTAACCTTAAAAGGGCTACCTTCTGTGACCTACTATACAGAGGCACAGTCAACTAATCTAAAAGGGTGGCGAAAGCCAAACACACTCTGGCTAGGCTTATAAATGCCCTAGGGCAGATAGCCTAGTATCAACCTATGAACCTATGAACCTATGAAGTTATAAAGATATGATAAAAGAAAATGTATAATTTGTAGTGAAAAACAGGCTATGGGCCAGGTTCAGGAAAGGTTGCCAGCAGTGGCCCCAATATGGGCTGCTACTGCTGGTGGCAGCACTTTCTGATTCAGGAGACAAGACTGAGTATGCTGATAATTCTAGTCTGAGGAGGGTACCATTTGATAGAGGGACTTTGCCGCAATAAAATTAAGAAAGCATTAATATGTTTGTTTGTAGAGGTGGAGGCATGGAAATTTTAATGAGGACTAGTTAAGGTCCCATATTAAGATAGTGTTTGGGTTATTGGATGGGAGCTAAGTTTGCTAAGATGTGTTTCATGTTTTAATGGTATCACTCATGGGGTTCTGTATTTGTCTAGAATGTGACATTAGATCTTGTTTACTGACTTAAGGATATGAAGGAATTTGATGTTGTTGTTCTGGTCAAATGGTCAAGATGTGATGGTGTTTTGGATAAAATGCTAGTTTTTAAAGACTTACTAAGGTTAATATCGGGTATCTATCCTGATCATCTTTCTGTTTACTTTATATCCTATGCTGAACTGGGTCTACATCACTACTAGGAAGTCCTAGTCTAATAACAATTACCCTGTACAACTAAATTTGGCTAATTCCTAATAACTAGTACTAAAGAATCTTGGTGGCTATAAACAAGTGTTTTCCACCTAAATTGTTAAAATTAATGGTATTACCCCATAAAATTAGATTGTGTGCCTAAAAGGAAAACTTTCAAGTCCTTGAATACTACAGAAACGCTAAGGACTAAAAGTAAAAGTGAAAGTTTTTTTCTGTCCCCATACTATACTTACAGTACATCCAAAAGCCCTGAGAACCTCGTGGTCTGGTTTAGCACCGCTCCGCTCACGCTCGGGTTTGCTCCATGCCCCACCCTGCCCCCAAATCTCACCCACCCTTAGTACTGCTAAATTTAAAGCCATAAAGCCACACCCCTTCCTCTCTCCACCAATATAAATCATCTACTCAGCAAACTATCCCCCCCTCTATCTTCCCACTCCATACCACATATCCTGGTGAGAATATAAAATTATGACAATGTCTTTCACATTCACAACATTATCACCTAAAATCATGCCACTAACTCCCCTTCTATCCCTTATGCTTATTCCATATCTCCTCACCATTTATGAAAATCAGTATTGTCTAGGATTCCTCTATCCAAAAAATACCAAACCAGCACCCCTTTAGTATCAACTACAAAAGACCACTTTATATACCACCCCATGCCAAACATGGTAACACCTAGTAACTTTCTACCAAATAGGACACGATTTATTAACCCCAAGTCCATGCACTATCAACAGCTATTGCATAAATTCTTGAGGTTCTTGGTTAGCTTACACCATATCCTGACTATTGCTGGGAATATTCACCCAAACCCTGGCCTGCCCTCTCCTGTAGACACTACGAACACACCAACTATAGATAGACCTCCTGACTCCTTCCTAGCCTGCCATCTAAACATCATAAGCTTAAAAAACAAAGTGCATAACCTGCATGCCCTCTTATCTGTTCACTCCCCTGATATATTATGTCTAACAGAAACCTGGCTAAAACCATCAACCATCAACTATGAGATACTACCACCCGGATATAATATACTTAGAGCAGATCGTACTGCAAGAAAGGGAGGTGGGGTAGCTGCACTTTATAAAAACTCACTAAATGTTACTATAGACCACACACAACCACCCCAAGTTAGCAATGCAAGCATTCTCTCTGCCAAACTAGAGAGTAATAAAAACAAAAGTATAAATATTATCTGCATGTGCATCCCCCCAGGCAATAAGATAAAAACCTTAGAAGAAATCCTCAACTGGTTATCTATTACCTACCCCCAAGAAACTAATGTTCTAGGAGATTTCAATATTGACTGGAATACCTGCTCCTCAGTTTCCCCTACCAACCATGTAAACCTTTATGGATTTTCACAGATCATATCCTCCCCACTAGGATTTGCAAACCTAACCACAAAGAGAGTATACTAGACTGAATACTTATCAATAGTCATCCCCACATGTACAAGTCTGGGACCCTCCCTGATGACCTTAATGACCACTTTCTTACCTACATAATTAAACACAAAGCTGGTAACCCCACCAGCCCACCTACAAAACTGTAAGAAACAATAAGAACTTCAACCCCACCAAATTCCAAAATAACTCAAACAATGCTACAGGTCAGAACTAAAACAACTTCCACTAGATGAGCCTGTAGTTTACTTTAATACTAAATTTCTTACCATACTTGATTCTCATGCGCCTGGTCGCTCTATCAGAACAAAAACAAAAGTCACCCCATGGCTTTCAAAAGACTCCAAATCAAAAATAGTACTCAGAAATAAAGTATGGGCCAAATGGCACACCACAAAAGCCCCTGTAGACCAAATTAGATACTGGCAGCTAAGAAATTAGACAAAAAAAATCCATCTTGCTAGATAAAAAAAACTTCTATTACCGTCTACAACAGACTAATCAAAATAACCCTCAGAAGTTCTGGGCAGGTATAAACAAACTCCTTCACCCAGGTCAGTCCTCAACTTCTACCCCTTCAGCCTCTATCCACAAATCTCCAGAGGAGGTGGCAAATTCCTTCAATAGCTTCTTCACAGAGACCATCCATTGCCTAGCTAGTCAACTAACTCATGGCTCACCTAAAATCAATATGACTATATCCAGTTCTCAGCTCTCTTTTAACTTCGAATCAGTTTCTACATCTCTTATTTGAACTCTAATTAAAAAAAAACTAAAACCCACTACCCTTTCGGCTGATTTTCTCCCTGCTGAGTATCTGCAAAAAGCTGCAGAAACCATACCATACCATACCACATCTCTATCTTAATTAATAGAGCCATAGCAGAAGCTACCACCCCCTCCATCTGGAAAATATCCCATGTTATACCACTCCATAAAGACAGCAGCTCTGCTGAACTGTCTAATTACAGACCCATAGCCATCCTGTCTCCACTTGCAAAGATCATGCAGAAGTGCATACATAAACAACTCCTGCACTATCTAATTCAGAATAACCTGTTGGCCAACTCTCAGCATGGCTTTAGACCTTATCACAGTACCACCTCAGCCCTCCTCTCTTTCTCTAATGTCATTAATCAGAACCAAAATGACAACACATTATCCTCAGCCATCTTCCTGGATCTTTCTAAGGCTTTTGACATGATGAACCACCAACTACTCATCCAAACACTGAAATCCATTTCCTTAGATAACCACGCTCTCCAATGGTTTCAGTCTTATCTGGGTGGTAGACAGCAGGCTGTACTATGGCAAGACAAAATGTCATGCCTGTTACCTAACACCATAGGGGTAACACCATAGGGGTCCCCCAGGGCTCCATATTAGGACCCCTTCTCTTCTCAGTCTTTATTAATGACCTCCACACAGCCATCCCAGATGCATCCTGCATTCAATATGCAGATGACTCCATTTTGGTTTGCTCTGACACCTTAGGTTCATAGGTTCATAGGTTCATACTAGGCTATCTGCCCAAGGGCATTTATAAGCCTAGCCTATAGTTATGTGGCTTTCGCCACCCCTTTAGTTTGAATAAAAACTATGCCTATCATTTTTCTGTGCCTCTGTCAAGCAGTGACACTGAAGTAATCCCTGGGGTATATCTGCGATCTCCCATCCATTGGTCAAGATTCCTCTTGAACAAGGCCAGCGAGGTGCTCTGCCTCACATGTACCGGGATTTTGTTCCACAGCATAGGGAGTCTCTGGGTGATGAATCTGTCCCTCCAGCATGTTCTATTTATAACCGTGTCAAGGTTTAAGTCTCCCGCCCTTGTGGTTCTGAGGGATCTAGATTTTTTGAGGTGAAGCATATTCATCAAATCTGGGTTTGACATGGCCTTATATGTCAGGCACAGGTCACCTCTGAGCAAGCGGTATGAGACTAAATAGAGCTGGAGTTCTTTCAGTCGGGCAGCATAAGACATATTTTTGAGACCCTTTATCCTTTTGGTGAGGAACTTTTGGGGCCTTTCAAGCTGCATCAGGTGTCTGGTCAGATACATTCCGAACGGGGCATTGTACTCAATCATAGGTCTAATGAGTGATGACCTCCCTTGATCTAGATGTGAATCCCTTCATGATCAGGTGGGCGATATAGAAGGTTTTCCTAACTACTTTAGCAACATGAGTGTCAAACGAAAGGCTACTGTCAACTTGGGTCCCCAGATCCCTGATGACTTTTTCTGTGCTCAGTGGATTGCCACCTATATGGTAGCTAGGGGTAACCTTGTTTTTCCCAAAGGGTATGACTATGCATTTTTTGGCGTTTAACTTCAGGCCATGGCTCTGGCACCAGTTATCTGTTTCTGTGAGGCCCTTCTGGAGGATATCTGTGTCAGATGTATTTTCGACTATGGCGCCCAGTTTGCAGTCATCTGCAAACTTTGTCAGCCATAACCTTCCTGTGTTTTCTTGTACTTCAGAAAAGTAGATGCCGAACAAGAGTGGACCCAGGACTGAGCCCTGTGGGACACCACTTGTGACAGGCTTTGAGTCTGACATGGCTCCAGCAACTCTGACCCTGTGGGTTCTGTCACTTAGCCAGTTTGCAACCCATCTTGTGATGTATGGGTTTACATTCAAGCTGATGAGTTTTTCGATGATACCTGAGTGGGGTATTGTGTCGAAGGCCTTTGCCAGGTCGAGGTAGGCTGTATGGACTGCCTTTCCCTCATCAATGGCCTTGGTGACTGTCTCAAAAGAGTCAACCAAGTTTAAGAGGCAGGATCTGCCTTTGACAAAGCCAAACTGGGTTGGATCCAAAGTCTGCAAGTTCCCTATGTCTTTATTTATGAGTTCCATTATGATCCTCTCCATGGCTTTGCAGATAAGGCTTGTCAAGCTAATGGGCGGTAATTTCCAGGGTCTGTGGAGGCACCGCCCTTATGAAGTGGGACCACAGTCGCGTCGCCACTCCTTGGGTGTATCCTGAGGTGAGGCTAAGATTAAACAGCTGTCCTAACTGTGGGTTTAATTCCTCGTTGAGTTCATGAAGCACACAGCCGGGGACACCATCCGGTCCCATGGATGCTGTGTTTTTGCCTTAGTGAGGGCAGTTCTCACCTGGGCGTTGGAGATGTTTGGGGGCTACAATCCTCTGGAATAGATATCTCTCCTTTTGGGGAGGGGAGAAGTTTGCACTGAACCTGTCAGCCAGTATGTTAGCAATGTGTGTAGGTTCAGTAATTTTCACATCATTTTGAACTAATTCTGAGCATATCTGGGAGTTTCCTCCTAGGTTTCTAACATAGCTAAAGAAGGCCTTATGATTGTCTTTAGAGTCCTTGGCGATTTTTCTCTCAAAATTTGCCTTGGATGATTTTATGAGAGCTCTTAGTTTTTACTTATAATGATCAAAGGTGTCTTACCTTTCAAGGATTTTGCTCTATCTTGTAGTAGCTTCCTTCTTTTGTTGTAGAGCTTGTTTATGGCTGGGGTCCACCAGACTGGACGCTTGCCTTTGGTACAGAGAGTCTTAGTTTTGTTTGGGATTGCCTGATCCATGCAGTCCTGTAGGTGCTGGTAGAAGGCATTTGTAAGTGATTCAGCGGTTTGAGTAATGTTTACCACTGGCTCAGGGGCCTTAAAGGAGACCACACTAGTTTTTAGAAGTGTGAAATCGGCTTTTGAGAAGTTTTTCACTGTGGTCTTTTTTGTTTCAGGTGGGGGCGGGATGAGGACCTCCAGCGAGATTAGTTTATGATCTGATCTCACCAGTGAGGGGTATACTTCCAGTGTTGAACATTTTGATCCCATGTTCGTGATGATGAGATCAAGTATGTTTTCTCCTCTTGTGGGGATGGTGACTAGTTGTTCCATGGCATTTGAGTTTAACATTCCCCTTATTCTACAATACTTTAACCTTTGTCAGCCCCTCTATACAATTCTTGTTACTTTTAACCATATCACCCTTTTTTATTTCTACCCTATTTTTAAATTACACTTTTCATTTTTTCATGACTTCTGAAGAAATTACTATCTTCCCTAATAATTCTGGGTAATTTCCACCACCCATTTCTTAAATTCCTCTCTTTTTGAAAAGTAAGTGGAGAAGCAGCAGCATCTGATTTTTACTTCATTGCCCTGCATTTTTATCTTGGTTGTCATTGACGCATGATCTGAAATCCTTATTGGAAGTGTGCTGAATCTTTCAAGTAAATGCATATGTTCCCATGAAATATATTTTCTGTCTAGTCTAGCACAGTTATTGTACCTTGGGGAATACTATGCACATTCCCTTTGAGTTCCTATTACTGAATTCACATTTTCCATACAAAATATTTTCATAAATTTCTTCAGAAATCTACCCTCTTTTCTTATATTTTCTCTTCTAGGTCCCTCAAGTACATCCTCGCTGATGCAAATCAGATCCAGTCCCTACCTTTAAGTAATATTCCCTGCTTATACAAAAAGTTGATTTTAGGTTAAGCCAAAGCTCTTAATCCAGACATTCACCTATGCAAAAGTAAGAGAGATCATATCAGCTCTACATATATTATAATATGTGCACTTTTGCACTCCATCCCCACCTCATCAACTCATGATTACAGCATATTAACTTAAAAATGCTTTTGTCCAGCCTTTCTTTTCTTTTTACATTTTAATGCTAAGGTTTCTTAAAACTAATAAATAATAAGAAAAAAGGTACTTGTTTACTTTAGTATCTTTATCACATACAACAATAGCTGAAAATGCTTTACTATATAATATGCAATTTATATCACAAACTGTTTTACACAAATACTGTTAATTGCTTTTCAAGCTCTGTAAGTTTCTTCTTTGCTGGCTTCCAGGCAGTGTACTTACTAGCCAGTAACTGAATTTACTAAAACTTGCAGACTTTCTGGCCCTTATCTTTCAGTTTCTTTTTTTCACACTGGGAGAGCTGAAATCATGCTGCTGAACAGTGTGCAGCCATGTTGGAAGTATTGTAATTCACAGTTATTATTGTCAAACCATTCCCATTTATAATCCCATTTATAATCATATTTTAATGAATGTGAATTCAGATTGTTGAATGTCTGTTCCTGTTCTTGAAATATTTCCTCTTCAGACCTGGCATAACCACCAGTGTCTAAGTAGGTCATAGGAACATTTATGTCAAGAAGTTACTTTTGTTGCTTGTCAAAAACAAGAAAGTAGAAATAAAACTGATATTTTTGATTGTTGCATTTTGCCCAATTTTTAATAATCTGGGTAGCCAAGGAGTGAGTACTAGACCAGTATATTGGATCAGGAAAAATAATGAAGTATACAGCCTGTAGATGGTAGTAAATGGACTTAATTTTGGCAATAAACACGAGAAACAAGGAAGCATTAGCTTATACTTAAGTTCAGGCAACAGTTATAAAATTAATTTTTATACCAACTGTCAACTGTCACATTATAAGTACATCTGAGCTAAAAAATGTTTCAAATGATGAGTCCAACCTTCATGGGAAGTCTTTGGCCTGCTTAAAACTACTGTATATGTAAAACATAATCTTTTTTGTATTCTTTTTTTTTTTTTTTTTTTTTTTGCTTGCCATATTAAGTTGGTAAATGGTGCTTTTCATGTAATACTTTTTCTATATCTATGTTAGAGCTTTTCTCCCCAGGCCTCTGCTGAAAATGGGCATGTATCCAGTCGGACTATCCCGGTCAACAAATGTAAAATAAATAAAAATAAAAATAAAGACAGAAATGCCACCAACAACGTTACTGCTATCTTCACTTGTAGGCCTAAATGAGTGTAGGCAAAGAAGCCCAGTAAGGAGTGAGTGCAGTCACTGCTCTTGAAACAAGTTTCAGTGATAATATAAATATCTGTTTTCTAGAGTTAGGAAGGACTTGAAAGAGGTCATTTTCTTATTTAGGTGCCTCCCTATGACCCAGGAAACCCATACCATGTATTTAAATGTATTAGAAACACCAACTATCCAACCCAATACCATATTCATGGGCAACTTTAATTACCCCACTATTAACAGGGAATCCTATATGACACCAAACATACAGGCACAGGGATTCCTGGATTTTGTAAACACAAACTCCCTGAACCAGATAGTCAATCCACTGACCGGGGGTGCAGCCATACTAGAGCTGGTCCTCACTAATATGGGAGACTGCTGCACACCACCTCATGTAATGCCTTCCCTGGTAAGGTCAGACCACAGAATGGTCTCCTTTGAAGTAAAAATAAAACCTGGACCCCCAGCTAAACCTGGAATATTCAGGAACTACTCTAAGGTAACCTCCTGCTATTAAGTGATAACCTGAGAAAATTTCAATCCCCCTGCCTATGTATAACTGTTCACAGAAACCCTGTACAAGCATGTTAATAGCTACATAGAGGCAGCTGTACCCATTAGGAAGAAATACAGAACTAACTCAAAAAAACAAGCCACCCTGGTGGAATCACAAAATCAATAGGTTGTAGAACAGAAGGAAGAAAATCATGGCAAAAATTAGGAGGTGCAGCACCCAGCATGATAAAGGCACTCTCATCAAACTAAACAAACATCTCAGAGGACAAATAAAGTCTACCAAATCCAAATTTGAGATGAATTTAGTCTCCCAGGCCAAGGGCAACCACAAGGCATTCTTTAGCTATTTCTGCAACTTCAAAGGCAATACACAATTGTGTGCAGAGCTCATTGTAAATGGAGTCACCTATACTGAGCCAGAAGATATAGCAAACCTACTGGCTGATAAATTCAGCTCCAACTTTACCCCATCTCCCCCAAAACCTTCCCTCAGGAAATACCATCAAATATAACTCCCCCTGCTATAATTAGGGAACAGGTCCTTAATGCTCTCTCTAAGGCCAAGAACATTGCATCAATGGGCCCAGATAGTATCCCAGGATGCCTTCTAAATAGCATGAAACATGACCTGTCAGGGCTTCTGAAATTGCTATTTAACTATAGCCTCCAAACAGGTTTCATGCCTCATGAATGCAGAACAGCAACAGTCATCCCTCTGCACAAAGGTGGGTCATCTACAGACCCTGGAAACTACAGATCCAAAAGTCTCACTAATCTTGTATGTAAAGCCATGGAAAGAATTATCATGGAAATGATCAGTAATGCTATAGTAAACATCCAAATGCTGGACCCTACCCAGTTTGGTTGCGTCCAGGGCAGATCATGCCTACTCAATCTGGTGGACTTCTTTGAAAAGGTTACCAAAGCAATGGATGAGGGCAAAATGGTTCACACTGCCTACCTTGACCTGGTCAAGGCATTTGATACAATACCCCACTCAGGCATTGTTGACAAATTCAAGAAGTTAGGTACAAACTTGTATGCCACCCGGTGGATAGCCAACGGGCTCACAGACAGGACCCAGGAAGTTAGAATTGGGGAGTCCACCTCAACAAAGAGGCCAGTCACAAGTGGAGTCCCTCAGATGTCAGTCCTTGGACTGCTACTTTTTGGAATTTACTTCCCTGAATTCAAGGCCAGTGTTGTTCTCTGGCTGAGTAAATTTGCAGATGATTGCAAATTAAGAGCCATCATTGAATTTCACAGTAACACAAATGTTCTCCAGGAAGGGCTGACACAGACAAACAACTGGTTTCAGAGCCATGGACTAAAACTAAATGTCAAGAAATGCACAGTAGTTTCCTTTGGGAAGTGATCCACCCCTGGTAACTATCATATTGACAACATACCCCTTAGAGCTGACCCAGTACTCAGAGACTTAGGGACACACACAGATAGTAATCTAACCTTTGACCATTGTATATCTACAGTAGTGAGGAAATCATTCTATGTTGTACAACTTATAAACAAAGGTATGGCATCTAAGCTCAAGAAAGTCATTGCTACACTGTATTTGGTATTCATCAGACATATCATTGAATACAATGCCCCCTTTAGTATGTACCTAACCAACCAGCCATATCCAACAATTGGTATGTCCACAGAGGTTCCTCATTAAAAGAAGACAGAGCTTAAGTAAAATGTTCTATGCAGACTGCCTCAAGTTCTCTATCCTTGTATTCTGTCTCATACAGGCATTTGAGGGGAGATCTATGCTGGCATACAGGGCATTGTCAGATCCCACTTTGATGGACCTCCTGCATATCCACAAAACAAACAGCATTCTAAAGACTTAAACCTTGCCTTTGATATAAATAGGAGCTACTGGAGAGACAGATATGTATCCCAGAGATTACCCCATCTCTGGACCAGGCTCCCCATCTATGTAAAGCAGAATTCCTCCCTAACCCAATTCAAGTGCAACTTGGAAAACTGGATGTAGAACAGGAAATGTATCCCTGGTTTGGCACCTATGTCTCTAATGGACACAGGTAACCTGTAAATGGTTCATCTCCCAGGCCCTAGCTTGCAAATGTTTAATTTCCCAAGCCCCTGCTTACACTTATCAAGGGTATCAGAACTTGTCAAAGATTTGAAATGCGTGGCTAGGCTTAAAAAGGCCCTTGCGGTCATTAGCCTAGTAAACACCTATTAATCTATAATGCTGAGCAGCAGTACACTGATGTCTAGATATGCATTTGTATTTACTCTGCTTGTTAACTAATAGACTGACCTTGCATAAAAAGGCAGTATGGGGTAGAGAATAACTTAGTCAATATAAGACAGCCCTGCTGAAATAGGCAAAGGCAATCCTTGATGAAGTATGCAGGGCTTTCCTCCATCACCATCCAGGCTGACAAACATTGGGCTCCTTCAAAATGACACCAATATCTAGCCCAACTATTAAAGTTAGTAATTGCTTTCTTATACTGTTATATGTTTACTAATATCTTTTTTAATGCTCATGATCCTGTCTGCTTGGATTTAGCAGAACTGTAACAGACCATGAACACAAATTACAAATCTTCTCATCACTTTGTAGTCTGGATTTTTAATACAAAACTGTTAGTAAACTTAGAAAAGTCAAGCATAATGATATTCACCTCAGGTCAAAAACTACACCACCTCACCCTGTCACTATAAAAGATGACAATAGCATCCATTTTACGAATGTCACCGAACAAAACCATCTTGGACTTACTTTAGATCCTACTCTTTCCTTTACAAGCACATTGAAAATGTAATGAACAGAACACTTACACACTTCAAATTATGCTATAGAATTCCACATCATGTCTTATGCATTGCCTGCTGCACTAGTGATAGAAATGTTTTTATTCCCAAATTAGAGTATGACCTGCCATTACTTTCACTGCACTCTGTCTCCAACACTAGAAAACTACAATTAGCTGAAAATAAAATATGCAGATTTGTCCTGCTAGATACATCAAGACTCACCATTGCAACTTCCTGAAAGGGGTCAATTGTCTGCCAAAAAATAGTAGAGCAATATTTCTCTTTAGCTCCCTGCCTTTCAAAATCTCCCAAGGACATTGCTCACCTTTAATAACAAAGCTTCCAGTCGAAGCACAAATGTACCGCCAAGATGCACTCCTGATTAATTAACTACACTGGTTAAACCCCACTTCAAAGCAGTCATAGGTGAAAGAACTGTTTCAAACTATGGGCCTGTAGTTTGGAGCAGCTTCCTAATTAAAGTAAGGAAATAAGCTAATTTGCCTTTTTTCACTCGAGGTGAGTTTCTTGGCATCCATGTCTCGACACAAAATAGTGTGGTGCAACTGGAGACCTGATCACAACCGTCTATTATATAAATGGGCAATTCAGAGGTTATATGCAGGGATGGAGCGGTAGCATCATCATCATCATCATGAATCTCCTTTTTTCCCACTCTACATGGGGTCCGGGTAATACGTCAGCCATGGCACATTTCTTAGTTCAGAGCTCCTCTTCTACCTTTTTTGACAGTCTTGTCTGACTCTTATCTGTCTCTGCCATTCAGTCCATTAATCTCTTAGCTGACCACCCTTGTTTCCTCTTGCTTTCTTCCAGTTAATCCCAAATGTTATCTATCAGATTGTCTTTTACTTTCCTATACATGTCAACAAATCACTTTAATCTAATCTCCTTGACATTCTCTGCAACTGGGGCTACTTGCTCTTCTGTTTTGTTGTCCTCATTCCTGCATGAGATCAACAGTGTGCAACTTACTACCTGTCTCAAGCACTTCGTTTTCATCACCTCAGGCTTCTTCAGCTGCTCTGTCTTCACCACCAGGTTTCTGTACAGTACAGATGTACTGGTCACACCACTGTTTGGTAAACCTTACTCTTCAGCTTCTTTGGGATTCTTCTGTTACACACCACCCCTGACATTCTAGGTCACTTGGCTGCAGAACCTCTAAATCTAGCTCTGTCTTCCTCATTCAGAATTCTATTTTCCTCAACCCCCCCCATACTTGAAACTGTTAAACTGTATCTGTTGTTAGCTTCTTCTGTTTTCCCTCATTTGCTGCCACAGCAACATCTTGTCTGTACTCAGTTTCATCCCATGAGCCTTCAGATTTGCATTCCATTCTCCTGTCCTTTGCTGAAGTTCCTGCTCAGAGCCTGTTTGTAGTGTCACATTGTCGCCATAAAGCAAGTTTGTTAATCTGTCTCCTTTGGCTTGTTTGCTAATGTAGTCCATCTCCGGTATGAACAGGAATGGGCTCAGAGCTGACCCCTGATGCACACCAAACCCTTATGTGAGTTCAAGCACTGTTCATGCTTGTGTCATTGGGTCCTGTTACACTAGTTGCACTAATACTACCAGTGGTTCTGATACTGCAAGCAATTGTAGGACTTTACAAATCAGCTTTCCTGGAACCTTGTTACATGTTTTCCCCAAGTCAATGAATGGTCATAAGGAATCTTTCCTCATTCCCAACTTGGTCTCCAGTGTCTCGGCATCAGCACCTTTGTCCCATTTTATCCACATGGGGTCAGGGTGTCATGTCAGCTGCTAACACTTCTCTTGATTCAGTGCCACTCTACTATCTTCTTCTACAATCATGCCTGACTGTCGCACGCCTTCTTTCTAGCAATAAATGTCTCTTCACTGCTCATCTTCACTTCCTCTTGCTTTCTGTCTCACACAAATCTTCTTAATCAAATAGTCTTCTGCTTTCCTGCATATGGGCATGAAATACTGTAATCTGTTTTCTTTGTCTCTCTCTACAGTTTTAGCTACTTTGGCTTCTGCTCTGATGTCATCATTTCTTCATGTGTCCAACAGAGTGCATTCCACCACTCATCTCAGCCATTTTATTTTCATCAGCTTTAGCTTCCTCAACTGCTCTGCCTTCACTGCCCAGAATTCTGTGCTGTACAGAAGAACCGGTTGTACCAGTTTTGTACTACTTACTTTTCAGCTTCTTTGGCACACTTCTGTTGCACTCTGTCCCTGGCACGCTATGCCAGTTGGCTGCATTAACTTTGATTCTAGCTTCGATCTCTTCATTCAGACTTCCTTTATCCTCAACCATCCCTCACAGATATTTGAAGCTGTTAGATTGTTCCAGTATTTTCCCTTCAGTTTTCAAATTCTTTTAATCTGTTCCAGTATTTTCCCTTCAGTTTTCAGATTGTGTTGATTTTCTACATTTGTTGCTAGGACTGCCTTGTCTGTTTCATCCCACGTGTTTTCAGTTTTGCATTACATTCTCCTATCATTTACTCAAATTCCTGTTCAGAGTCTGCTTATAATGCCACATCACCTGCATATAGCAGCTTTGTTCATTTGTCCCTTTTCTCTGTCTGCTAATGTTGCTAATGTTTCCAAGACTTTGAACCATTCATCGTAGGGTTACCCAAATCAGTGTTCTTTTTACTTTGTCATATACTTTCACCAAGTCTAGGAATGCTCAGTTGGACTCTTTTCTCATCTCTGGCTTCTTTTCCATTACCTGTATTACTGCATACACCAGATCAGTTGTATTTTATCTTGATCCGAATCAGAGCTTCTCATCTTCCAACTTGCTTTCAATTACTCTACATATTCATTTATTAATCATCCTTTTCAGCAAGTTTGTGCAGAGTGACCTGAGTCTGATACCTCTAAACTGCCCACAGTTGAGAATGCCTCATTTATTTTCTTTACACTACCACTAGAATGCTTATGCTACAGTCATCAGGGAATGCACCTTTATCTCTATAGTACAATGAGTACCCTCAGGAGTCATTTTTCACTTAAGCCACATAAAATCCTTTTTTCAAGTAAGCATATCTGCTGTAGCTTTATCTAAGCATGCTGCTTTTCCTGACTGATTTTCCTTAATGCTTTTCTTAGTTATTCTAGGATGGAGTCTTCTTCCTCTTCCTCTTTCTTTATAGGCTCTGCATGGGGCAGCATGGCTTCTGTGTGGTTTTCTTTAGGAAGATGCTTCCTTACGCCTTTCATCTGCCTTTGATGACCTCTGAACTGATGAGCAGATTACTGCTGGTGTCTTTTATGAATGATGCCTAATAATTAGCGCACTCTGCAAGGATGAATATGTAAAATAAATAAGTACACACACATGTACACACACACACACACACACACACACACACACGCCACACACACACACACACACACACACACACACACACACACACACACACACACACACTCACACACACACACACACACACACACACACACACACACACACACATGCACGAACACACACACTCTCTCTCTGTATATATATATATATATATATATATATATATATATATATATATATATATATATATATATATATATATACACGGATCCCCTACACTACACCACTACACTGACATGCCACAAAGCCAACACCCAAAACACCGACACCAAAAGACCGACAAATCACAAAACTGACAACTCACAAAACCAAACACCATAACATCGATACACAAAAAGTAAACTACACATTACACACAACTATACATGCACTAACCTTAACCCAAATCCTAACCCTAACGTCCGACACTACTGCACACTTACCCTACCCGCACCCTAACCCTAACTCACTTAACCCACCCTTACACCTAAAGTCCGTCACTATCGCACACTTACCCTACCCACACCCTAACCCTAACTCACTTAACCCGCCCCTAAACCTAAAGTCCGTCACTATCACACACTAACCTTACCCGCACCCTAACCCTAAGTCTGACACTACCGCACACTCACCTTTCCCGCACTCTAACCCTAAATCCCTCACTATCGCACACTTACTTGTCCACTCCCTAACCCTAAATCCCTCACTATCGCACACTTACCGAGTCATGCTCACACGTTGCCCATGTCGGTGTTTCAGCTGTCGGGATTTCACCTTGTCGATCATCTGTGTCGTCGGTCTTCTGGTGTCGCTCTTTTGGGCATCGGCTTTGTGGCGTGTCAGTCTAGTATAGGGGACCTATATATATATATATATATATATATATATATATATATATATATATATATGTGTGTGTATGCATGCCTTTAACTATGTAGCTTTGTTTGCCAAGCTTTACATGCTGTGGTAACCCCAGCTATTCCAGCACTTCTCAGGATGGTGTATTTGCTAAATAAATAGATGCATCTATTTGGATTCTAGGCTACTATTTCTGTGTCATGCTCCCTAACCCCACTACTCAAGACTATATTTCTCTCTGTAAAGACTGTTTTACCATATAAATAAACAAATAAATAAACATTTTTGGCTGTAAAAAAATATCCTGTTTCCTAAGCTGGTCAAGCTATATTAATTCCCTATCCCCCATATAGTTTGGACTACATTATTTTCTGTAGTGGTGTATTTGACAAAAAGAAAAAAAAGGCTAAATAAATAAATCTTTGACTGGAAATTTCTTGGTTTCTAAACTGTTCAAGCAGTGATAACTATAATCATCATCATCATCAACCCTCTTTTTTCCCATTTTATTTCCTACATGGGGTCAAGGTGTTGTGTTAACTGCCCCATCTTTCTCGATTCAATGCCACACTCTTGCCTTCTTCAACACTCATGCCTGACTGTCACAGATGTTCTCCCACACAATCCATCCACCTCTTGGCTGGATGTCCTTGTTTCCTCTTACCTTCTTCCTGTTTGTCCTAAATCTTCTTCACCAAATTGTCTTCTGCTTTTCTACACATGTGCCTGGACCACCATAATCTATTCTCTTTGATCTTTTCTGCAATTGGAGCTACTTTGGCTTCTGCTCTTATATCCTCATTTTTTTATCTGTCCCACAGTGTGCATCTTACCACCCTTCTCAGGCACTTCCTTTCCATCACCTCTAGCTTTCTCAACTGCTCTGCCTTTACTGCCCAGGTTTCTGTACTATACAGTAATACTGATCACACAACTAAGTTGTACACCTTACTTTTCAGCTTCTTTGACATTCTTATGTCATACACTACCCCTGACACACTATTTCAGATTCTAGATTTGACCTCCTCATTCAGACTTCCCTTCTTCTCAGCTACCCCTCCCAGATGCTTGAAGCTGTTAACCTGTTCACTATTTTTCCTTCTATCTCAGTTCTCAGCTTCTTCTGATTTCCCCAGTCTGCTGCCATTACCACTGTCTTATCTGTACTTAGTTTCATACCATGTGTCTTCAGTTTTGCATTCCATTCCCCTATCCATGGTGAAGTTTTTGCCCAGTGTCTGCCTGTAATGTCACATCATCTGCATACAGCTTTGTTGCTCTATCCCCTCTCACTTGTATGCTAAAGAAGTCCATCACCAGTATGAACAGCAGTGGTCTCAGAGCTGAACTCTGGTGCATACACACTCCCACTGCAAACCCTTATGTGAGACCAAACACTGTTTGCACTTGAGTCATTGGGTCCTTGTACATAACTTGCACTAATTCTACAAATGTTTCCTGGACTTTAAGCCACCTTATTGCTGCCCAAATTAGCTTTCCTGGGACCTTGTCATGTGCTTTCTTCAAGTCTGAAAACAGTTAGTAGCCACCACGCTAAACAGCTACAAAACTTTTATTTAAAACACAATTAACACATAAAATGAGCACTTTTGGGACAAGCCCTTCTTCAGATAACATGCTCAAGTAACACTGCAGTTTTTATAGCTCTTTGACTACTAATCAGCACTGCACCCTCCTCTTTTTCAATACAGGTTTTAAAGGTGTAACCCCATTTAAACCTGGGGTTTTATGTGCTGCTAGTTCAATGATCCATTTTGTCTCATGTAGTTCTGTCTCATTTAGTAAATCACCTCCCCTTTTGTTCTTATTTATACATTGTATAACCATAAATTTAAACATATGATTCTCATGCTTAGAAATATGCTGGAAAGTGCATTATGTTCATGTCTTAGCCTAACCGATGACAAATGGTTCAAAATTCTATTTTTCAACATGCATTTAGTTTTTCCTAAGTAGAATGAGTTGCAGTCCTGGCAGACTGCCAAATAAACAACATTCTTTGTCTTACAATCTGCATATAGAGCAAAACAATACTGCTTCCCTGATATAGGATGTCTATATGATCCTACTTCCTCAACATATTCACATGCTTTGCAGCTTCTACATTTTGTGTACCTGTATGCTGTGTAATGATACTCCTGTTCCTGCTTTTATGTGTCTTCCCTTCATGACATAATAAATCGTTGATTTTTGTTCCTTCTAAATCCAAATAGTAGTGTCTCCCCCACCACCTTACCTATTCTTTCATCTGTTAACAGAACGTTCCAGTTCTGTTTTATTATGTCACATATTTCCCCTATATTATTGCTATATGTTAGCATCAGTCTCAAATTACCGATCTGTGGGGGTCTAGACTGAATGGAAGGCTAGGTTACTATCTACATTAGTTCCTAGATCCCGAACTAGTAAATCAACTTCTAAGGATGTTTTATTGATGGCATTGTTACCCAGGGTGACAGCCTTCCCAAGAGGTACTATAATGCTTTTCTTGGTATTGAGTTTTATACCATGGCTTTGGCACCTGTATTTCATCTTCCTGAAGGGGGATCTCATGTTGGGAGGATTCAATGACTTCTCCCAGTTTGCAATCATCTGCGAACTTTGTTAGCCAGAGGACTTTGACATTGACTTTGATATCTGAGAAATAGATATCAAACAAGACTGGGCCTAGCACAGAGCTCTGAGGGATCCCATTAGTGATCAGCCTCTTTGGGGAGGTGACCTCACCAGTTCTAACTTCCTGGGTGTTATCAGTGAGCCAGCTAACTATCCAACATGTTACAAAGGGGTTTATACCTAGTTCTGTAAGTTTGTTGATAATGCCCGAGTGGGGTATTGTATCAAATGCCTTAGCCAGATGTAGGTGGGCAATATGCACAGTTCTCCCCTCCTCAGTTGCCTTAGTGACCTTTTCAAAGAAGTTTACCAGATTCAGTAAGTGTGACCTTTCTTTGACAAAACCTAACCAGGATGGATCCAGTGTCTGGAGGTTTCCTATGCCCTTGTTAATAATTTCCATGATAAGTCTTTCTATGACTTTGTAAATAAGACTAGTCAGACTAATAGGTCTATAATTTCCAGGATCTGTTGAAAGTCTTCTCTTATGAAGAGGGATGGCCATTGCAGTCCTCCATTTACATAGCACAAAGCCTATTTTAAGACTATAGTTAAATAATGTCTCAAAGTGTCCTGGTAAGTTATATTTTAGACTATTCAGAAACATCCTGGAATGTTATCAGGGCCCAATGATTGTGTCCATGTCTTCAGTTAGTACAGCCAGTCCATGGTCCCTAGTTATAGTTGGAGGGGTTATGTTTAAGGGTAGTATTAGGGGGTGGTTAAGGGTGAGAGGGGGGATAAAGTTGGAACCAAATTTGTCCTGTCACAGGTTCACTATACCGCCAGGCTCAGTGAATGTGGCAGTATTAACCACCAGTTTGGCACATTGCTGTGTGCACCCTTGAGGTTTCTGACAAAGCTATAGAAGGTCGTATGGTTACCTTTCACCTGGAAAGATATCTTAACCTCAAAGTTGGCTTTGCTTGATTTAATTAGCTGTCTTAGTTGCCTATTTACTTTCATGAAAGAGTTTTTATCTTTATGGGAATTACACTTCCTAATTTTTGCCATATTTTTTTTCTTTTGTTGTATATCCTGTTTTATTTGGGATGCCTCTAGGGCAGTTTGTTTCTGAGGCTAGTTCTGGGCTTAATTCTGGCAGGTACAGCAATCTTTATTCAGTCATTGATATGGTTGTACATAAATTCTGAGAGCAATTCAGCATAGACCAACGTGTTCATTGGGTTTGGAGGGGCATTGAATTTTGACAAGGCATGTGTTACTGGTTTTAATGGGATTATGGAGTTGACTTTGATTTTGAAGGAGACAGCTTTATGGTTGGACCTTACCAGGGAGGACACGGCATTGGAGGGGTGCAGCATTCTCCCATATTTCTGAGCATGAAGTCCAGTATGTTGGAACTTCTACTGGGCGTATTCATTAGTTGGTCAAGGTTGTTTGTATTTATGAAGTCTGGGAATTTATGTGCTTGTAGATTTGAGGTCATGTAGGATTCTCAATCTATAGATGGGTAATTAAAGTTCCCTATGAGAAGGCTGTTAGGTTGGGCAGTAAGCACCTCAATTTGGTCCAAGTATGCATTTTGAGCTTCTTGGGACAGGGAAGGTGACCTATAGCTGGATAGTATATGGTACAGGGTTTTATCATTGATGATTTGCATGCTCCAGCACTTCGCCCTATTTAACCACCTTAGAAATAAGCTTATTATTGATGTATATTGAGACACCGCCACCTTTAGCCTTTGTCTGTACAGCCACTGGTCTAAAAGTGTGGAAGGCACTGAAACCTTGCACTGCCGAGGTACTCTCTGCTGCTTTAAACAATGATTCAGTAACTGCACAGATATCTATATACTCAAGTGTGAGGAGGGAGTGTAGTTTTTTTTTTTTTGTTTTTGTTTTTTTTAGGCTCCTGGATTGAGCCTTGAGATTCTGTTGAGTTGTTTTTGCTATGTTGGTAGGTTTGTCAATTTGGTATTGCCTAAAAAGGCTTTATGGGAGATGGACAAAGCTTTAGCCAGTATTCTTAAGTCAAGAGGAGAAAGGTGCAGACTATTCTTGGTAAAGCAATATGGTCTTTTGACCATGTCCACCCATTTCAAGCTGACAAATATTGGATCCCCTTAGAAGGATACCAGGAAGACAGCCAGTTGTTGAAATCAACCATTTATTGCTGATATTGTGGCATCATCCTCAGTGATGGTAATATGCTACTCAGTGCTAGGCTCATACCAGCCTGAGACATGTAGTCTGAAAGCTCCATAATGTCTATCTTCATATAGTCCAGGGAGGTACATCTCAGGTCATTTATATCTACATGAACTACGATGGAATCATACTGGTACCTGTGGTGTAATGACATAAGTGCATGCATGATTTGGTGGATCCTAGCTCCAGATAAGCAACTAACATTTATCTTTTTCTTGTTCAGCTTGGTTAGAGGGGCATCAGTATGTCTTACAATGGAGTCTCCTATGATGCAAGTCCTCGGAAATGTGTTTGCTTGCTTTAGAGGCTTAGTGCTTGGGGCTTCACCAAGAGTGCCAGTATATGTAGTGTTAGGTGTTGTTTTTTCTGAATGCCTTTGGGCTTACTTGAGACACAGCATTGATAGCAGGTGGTTTAGATGATCTTTGTTGTGTAGGAAGGTTGCTTTTAAGTACCTCAGCATATGTTAGTCTCTGTGTATGTGTTGTGTGCTATATGAGGTGGGTGTTTTGTGCCTGGTTTCAACAACGTGATGAGGACTTGTATGCAAGAGTTTAGCTTCCAGTGTCATTGTCTAATGACACCTCTTGCATACTGTGCCTGATTCTTTAAGGATTAGGTGGCTGTTTGAAACATGAGACAGTTGCATATATCCACCAAGTTGACTGCAGAGAAGTTAGAAGCTTGGAACATAATTCTTCGTTTCAACCTGTTAAATGTGTTTCACTTTCGTCATCTAGACAGTGATATTGTATGGACAGTGACTGTATGGAAGAAAATCACAGAGCTAAGGAATCGTAATACACCCAAGAAGGATAGCTCTGTAGGGATCTTCTGGAGGGAGCAATAGGAATTGCAGATGCAACCAAATTCACCCACACTTTCTGCACAAATGTTATACTCCATCAACAAGATTTGATTGTGCAGGCTGTAACATACTCTTCTGGAAATGGCACAAGAAGCCACAGATGTCTCACCAACAGAAATTTGTTATTAATTCTGCCTTTATCCAGGCAGCTCTATTTCATATCCTTCCCGTGAAAACAGGTGTAGCACAGGTGTGGCTCCATTACCATGTTATTTATAACTGTACTGTCTTAACATAGGTACCTGTATATCACTTCTTTCTGGTTACAACATGAGGCAATAAAACTGTGACCTTAAAACTGCACTATCCAGTGCAACAGTGTCTTAATCTAGGCAGCTATATACCACCTCCTTCTGGTGTCATTAGTAGGTGACACAACTGCACCCTCAGTGACACATTCTGTATACAATACTGCCTTTTACTAGTGAAGGTCTGCATGAGCTCCTCCTAGTGAAACCAGAAGGACTAATTGCTGTACCTCTTCAAGCAGCATTTAACAATTTCTCCACAATAACATCCTCTGCAGCTCTATGCCACCACCTGTATCTTACTTAAACTGCATTTTAGAAACAGTGACCTAGTCTAATATGCTGATTCAGATCACTAGATTCAGATCTTTCAGCTTTCCAGTACTTGCACTAACTGTCACCAGCCATAGCTCACAATGCCAAAAATAAAGGGGGGACAAAGCTGTCAAAATAGGGCAAATATTAAATATCGCTCTTATAAACTAAGACAGTTGCTAAGAATAAAAGGTCTTGTGTTATCATGCATTTTATGAAGGATATGAAGTCTGAAACTCAAATATCTGTCATTATTTATTGAATTCAGTCCTCAATGCTTTGCCACATAAATCCAGAAAACCACAACTTTTATGAGGAACAGACCAAATATATGAGGCAAAAATCTGGACATTCTACAAAAATATGAACAGCTGAGAGATTTATCACCAGCTCACTATATGCCATTAACCTAATTAGTGATAATGTCACTGGTAATTTTGCTACAGATTCTCCATACAAACACACATTCACTAAATATTCCCTACATCCAATTGACAATCACTTCCTAAAAATTAACTACAAATATCATCTATCATGCTTCCAGACACTTTCCTTCATCAATACCTTTCTTCTATCTCTACACAACAGCCATAAATTATTTTTTTTACTCCAGCCTGGCCTTGCATGGTACTTCACCTTATATATTATGTGAGTCTATATTCTTTTAACAAGAAATACTAAAATCAGCATAGCTCCTTTGTTCTTACCACTTAATAACAATGCAAGGCATCCAGGTGTCTGATCAGCCATCTAAATCCACATGTGGGTTTCACTGACGTTTATCTAGCTGTTCCATGCCTGGATTTTGCATGGCAATATTGGTGTGCTTAAACTTTATGAAACATGGCTTTAACCAGATTTTTAAAATACAGACATCTACTTTCCATTGTACAAGTTAATTGGTATAGACACTCCAGCCAAGAGAACTGGAGGAAGCTTACTTCACCTATTCTGAGATCATAACAAATGTTTACTTTTAGCAACTTCATCAACAATTATTAATTTTCACTGATTGGTTGATACCTGATGTAATCATAAATGCTTGTTGAGTTATTATCACCTGCCTCATCAATCTCCCCAGCAAGCAATACCCACCGCTTCACTAAACTGCTGAAATATGTAAGGGTTTATTTTTTTCTTCAAAAAAGTAATCCTCCAACTTTTAGGTGACTTCAGTGTTACCCTGTAAGACCTGCCAAAAGTTATGTCACTGGGCATCTCAATGACCTCTCTCTGACACCATCAAATAATACCATTACTAGCCCATACAAGCTAAGCTTCAATCATTCATTAATTGGCACCGTTATTACTAACAAACCACACCACATCACCAGTGTATTTGTGCGGCCTTCAAACTTGAGTGACCATTGCTGCCAAACAATGTTCTGGACTACAGGTATATAGGACAAACCAATAAAAAGTTAAATATAAGGTTGCTGGAACACCTACTAGACCATAAAAATAGATTAAACAAACTTGTGTCCAAATATTTTCATAACGTGCATGTCAGAAATCTTGATGAAGTTCAGAGAGCTGTGTTGGAGCTAGTTTTTCTCTCAAGTAAGGAGACGTGTAAAAATAGCAGCTATTATATAAGGAAACCATTTATTAAAAAGTTTGATACGGTGAAACCTAAGGGGTTAAATAATAAATGCAAATGAAGAGTTTGATGTGGACCATGTATTTTAGTCTTCATTTTTATTTGCTAATGAGTTTATATATGGTTGGTTTATATTTATCATTATTCCATTAATTTAATGCATCCGTTTTAGTTATTTTTCTGCTCTTAGAAAGTGTCAGTGAGAAAAAGAAGTTGGCATGGACTATATTGTCTCACTTTGAGAGATCTTCCTTGCTGTCATGCTATCTTTATCATTGATGGTTTTCACAAGGTAGTTACAAATGGAGTGTGGACTATTGGTATGTGAAGACGGTTAAACACTATCGTCCTTACAAAAAGTTTTAAAGTAACATTCAGCTACACTGTTTGTCTGTTAGTAGGCATTATCACTTTTGCATTAATTTGTCAGAGTACTTGTTCACACAATACTATGATTCCAAGTTGTGCATTCAGGTGCTTCAGACAATACTGGAAAACCTGGGTTCAGATGAAGCAGAGTACACATTGTATATTTTTCTTTACGTCTTGGTATAGTGCTCTTGGGCTACTATGATTTAGATAAACATGATATGCAGGCACATGTGTAGTGTATAGTATATACTGCCTGGGCTTTATGTAGACACATACAAGCAAACAGTTGTTGTACATTTTCAGAACTGAACTGTAATGATGTCACAGTGTTGGGTACAAACATCACCAATGTATTGCATTTTCACTGGCAAAAGGTACTTCATTTATAACTACCTGTATTGTGCAGTGGATATTGTGCAGTATATGGTGGGTATTTGTGTGACATAAACATTTAAGTCTATCAGAATGTATTATGCTAGAGATGCTCAGGGAATATACAGACTGGTAGCCTGCACATTATTTATGATTGTGCACATTAAACATTGTGGTTGTTCAACAGGCATTGATGATAAGAAAATGTGATATTTCACATTGTGTCTTTCATATGTATGACTACTTCAGTAAATACATAACATACCATGAGCTAGTTATGCTGTTTTTTGTCTCCACCAATAAGCATGCAGCATTTTTGCACATAGCTGACAAGATTTGTGTCCTATGTAAGCACACGAATGTAGCTGTTTTCGAGGTGTCCAGGAGTGAACACCATAACCATTTTGTCTTTTCTTACCTTCTTAATGTGCATGTGGGATGGGGATATGTTTATCTGATAACTGTAATGAGCTACTACAAATTCAGTAAGAAGACCTGCACAGGTGAAGATAGGACAAGTATTTGTCATATTTATAACTATTCAGGCCATATGCAGAAGTTTGAGCCAGAAACACTAGCCACATTTTTGTGTATCTGTACTGAACAGATATTTTGGAGACCTTCTAGGATTTATTTATTTGGGCTTCATTGCATTATGGATGAAATCTTTTCTAGTACATATGTAAAGTTCATAGGTTCATGGGTGCTAAACTCACACCCAAAAACACAATCAAGAAGTTCAGCGCCATCACTTAATACTGTTAGAAGAATAACAGTGTCCCCCATTAAGTATTTCTACATATATTCTTGGTGAAAACTTGTGATTACTCATCTAGGCATCCAGAATGGCTTTTAAGGTTGCTAGAGAAATACACTGCTTGACAGTTAAAGACAGCCTAGTAGAGAAATGGGGATATGTTGTGTTAGGCATCTGTCTGTTAATGTGATGGCACAAGTTAAGGCCACTATAATGCATGTTTACTATACCACTTATACTATTTAAGTGAAGGAGTTTAGAGTGCCAAGTTATTCATAGCACAGAAAGCTAGGCAGAGATCACTCCGCTGGAGTTTGTATGACACTGAGTAAAGCAGCGGAGCTTTTAATTTGTCACACTAAGAGTACTGAGAACAAAGATCTTTCTGGTGAGGAAATGTTGAGGTCTTTCAAGCTGTTTTAGATGCTCACAGAGGTACATACTCCAGGTTTTGTCAGAAAGTCCAGATTTCTGCCTCATATTTTTGGTCTGTTCCTCATAAAAGGTGTAGGCTTCTGGTATATTATTGAGGACTGAAGTAATTATATAATGATAGGCATTTGAATTTCAAATTTCACATCCTTCAATAAATGCATACTAATGCAAAACCTGTTATTCTACTCTAACATTTTTCTAAGTTTATATCAGTAATATTTAAAATCTGTCCATATGTTTGAACCTTTGTCCTTCCATTATTTTTGCTTCATCCAGATTTCTTGCAGTAAGAGGTTGAAAGGTATGTGCTGAAGGGCGTATTATATTCAATGACTGTCCAAATAAGGGATAAATAAAGTGGGACTATAACTTCTTTGGACCTTGAGTGAATACAATGAAGGACAAGCTTTGCAAGGTGGGAGGATTTTCTAACTAGTCCAGAGACTTGGTGGTCACTGGAGAGTCTGTTGCCAACATACAATAGCCAAGTTCCTAATGACTCTTTCAAACATGAGTGGGATGCCACCTGTATATTATGAGCAGTAGTGATGATAGATTTACCGAAGGAAACTATGATGCATTTCTTAGTATTGAGAGGAAACCTATGATTAATGCATCTAGTCTGGAGAATGTGAGCATCAGAATGGGACTTGATCACCACCAAATTGCAGTCATCAGCAGACTTCCTTAGCCATAGTGCCATAATGGGTCTATATCACATCAGCGAACACTAAAAATAGCGAACGCTGATATATCGAATTTCAAAGTCCGAAAGCTGAAAATAGCGAAGGAAAGGGATCAGCAAATTTTTTCCCAGGGAAAAAATCAGCTGGGCCGTTTTCCGGGCATTGCTGTTTTCTCCATTGTGGTGCGATCACGGAGTCGGTATATTTAAGTTGGGGGGTTTGGGGGACAAAGCCCCCAACTTAATTTTAGACTGTGTACTCTTTTTTTTTTGATCAGTGAAATTCTTCCCTGGGGAAAAATTCACTGATCCGTTCCTTCGCATTTTTCAGCTTTCGGACTTTGAAGTTCGATATATCAGTGTTCGCTATTTTTAGCATTCGCTAATGTGATATAGATCCTGCCATAATATTAGCTTTGAGGTTCTTCAGAACTGAAGCAAAAAGCAGCAGTAAATTTGTTAGCTGACAGAACTGAGGCAGAAAATATTCCTGGTTGCTACATTTGGTGGTGTAGATTTCTATGAGTTCTGAAGAAAATAGAATAAGAGTTGTTAGGACAATGTATGCAGGGTCATATTATATGGTATGTTATTGAGATGAGATTGTAAGAAAATTGGAATAAAGACAGGAAGGAGGTACAAAGTGTAGTTTTAACTTACTCTGTGGATGCACCACTTGTTTTCTTCCACAGGTCCCAAAGTTATTTCCTGAACATACTGAGTGCACAAAGGTGAGGATAGTTGGTAGGATGCTCTATAGGTTCATAGGTTAGTACGAGGCTAACTGCCCTTGTAAGCCATTTTAAGCCTAGCCAGTTATCCCCTGTGAGATTCAAACCCTGTACTTTGCATTTGTAAGGCAAACACTTTAACCATTAGGCCACCCTCCCAACCTTGCTGAAGCAACTGTACTTATAAAAAGCTTATTTTATTGTCAGTTCCTAGACATGCAGAATTTGAATGTTGAAAGAATGCAGGGGCGTGATAAGTGCCTACCACATTTCATGAGTAATTATAGTCGAATAAGTAGCTTTGTCAGGAAGTCAACAAGGATATGAACATAACGTTGACACATAATGCACAAAAACACATTATTCCTACTTCCTCTTCCTCAAAACAACAATGCAAAATGCCACAGAAATTCATATTCATACTGTGAAATGCTACCCGCATATACATTTTATTTCCATACAGCATTAGCATGCACTTGATAGATGAATGCAAAGACTACAGAGGTTTCCCACAGCTATGAAGCCTAAATGTTTACATTCTTCAACTTACCCACTCACTAGAATGAAAAAGGCACAATTCTTAGTAAGACCGCATACATACAAACATTTTGCTTTGTTACAAGAGTTGTAACGAGAGGCTTATAATGATTACCTCTGTGGTCTTGGGTGTATAAAGATCATTGCAGTATTGCATAAAAATATCTCATACACTTATTCAGCTCTTTGCTGCAGAGGAATGAAGCCATAAATGCAGTGTAGATGAATACATGAAAGGAAGGAACTGTCTTGCTCATGCAAGTAAAAGCACTTAATAGGCAGTGACTGGAAAGTACATAAGTATTTTAGTGGCTCAGACATGACTCATCCTTCACACAGTATGCTGCAAAGACATGACAACCCCACTACCCATCTCTAAAAATAAAACAAAAAAACACAGGAAGTTCAGCATGTGATAAAATCATAGACAAAACATTTAAGTTATAAGAAAAGTGTTAACCAGCTCTACACCTGATTTATCAGCAATCATCAGCCATCTGTGAAGCAAGGAAACAGTCCATGTAAGTTATGTTTTGCTAAAATGAAGGTGTCATGTAGGCTGTCCATTAACACTGACATGTTGGCATCTGTAAGGAAAAGGGTCAGCAGGACAATGTTGATATTATGGGAGGATATTAGCATAACTTTTAAGTAAATTCCCTGAATACACACAAGGTGTAACATGCTTACCGCCTCTCCCACAAAAGAAAACATAAGTTTAATACCATTTGAACTTTATAAAGTTCTGGATATTTTATCTACACTTACACATGAAAAGCATCTTGATCTATGCATGTCCATACTGATTGCCTTTCTCATACTCAGTAAAGCGCAAATCTTTTAACTGAAGCTTTTCCCTGTATCCTTAAACCCCACCTTCTCCTCCCATTTCATCTTCTATTGCCCTTTAATGTGTCACAAAAGTACTCCTCTCACATTAGGTTAATGGCAGCTTTCCTGGTACCTTTCACACATAGTGCATCTGCTCCCCCGTGAAAAACCCTTCTTCACCTTGTTTACATTATCACTCATCATTGTCAATTCCCAATTACAGCTTGAACCAGCAGGCTTGGCAGAGCTCTATCACATAGAGGTGTATGCTGAACATTTAATTTGAAATATGACAGCTCAGATCTAGAGGGTTTGGTGTTGTAGTCAGTGTAAAGGCCAAGGAGCATTATCATAAGCAGGATTTTGAACAAAATTCATTACAATTCTTCATCAGTCACCTAAATGGTTCACAAAGAACAGGTAACCACTTTACTGTGTATGGCATGATTACAAGCAGAAAGGGCTTAGCATTACTGACAATGTGATTACTACTGTTAGGTAAGCTGAAGTGTGACTGGCTGGTCACATAACCACATTTCAATCAGTTTGGGCAATGTTTTTTTATTTACCCTTTGTTGACTGGGTTAGTCCCACTAGGCTAGGAGTCCCTTTTCAAGGGAGACCTGAGGTGGTATTTATACTACTAGGGGAAGTTTTGTGAGGGCATAGGGGAACTTCCCCTACTCATCAGTTGTGACTGGGAGCCATTTTGGAGCAGCACTTCCTGTTTCCATTCCAAGCACAGAGGTGTCTTGGAGAAACAGGGAGGCAGATGGAGAGAGAAGGAGAAGATGTAGTAATGAAGGAGCTAGCAAATATGAAAACTGGAGAATGGATTCAGGATTCTGAGGAAATGCTTCAAAGAAACTTATTTGATGGAGGGTAGTCAGAAAATGATGGATGTATAATTGCAGCTCTCCAATAAGGAGGGTTGAGGGATGATTTACTTAAAGAAATGGTGAAGCAGAGTGAACCAGAAAATAAAGGAGATGTTTCCCATGTGGACTTTATGGAGAAAATACAAAAGGAGGATGTAGAGACAATCCTGAAGAATATTGGTGAGATGGAGAAGAAAACATATGCAGGGAAAGTAAAAGAAAGCAAAAGTGGAGTAGCAGAAAAAAAGGCAGAAGAAGATGAAAAACAAAAGTATGATTTGGGTCAACCCCCCCCAAAAAAGGGTCGATATTGAATCAGTGAATGCTTAAAAAAGTGAATGCTAATTCATTGACCCTATGTAAGCAAAAGCTTACAATCCCAAGCACCTGGAACAGCAATTTTTTTTCCCAGGGAAAAAAAATCGCTGGGCCAGTTTTGGGAGTTTGCCATTTCCTCCACTGTGTTGCGATCTTGGAGTTGGTATATTTAAGTAGGAGGGTGTGGGAGGCACACCCCCCCCCACATTATATACTGGGCTGGATTCAAGAATGCTTGCATGGAGTCGTAAGAGTAGAGTAAGACTCCATGCAGTCAACATGTCTGCAGAGAGATTCAGGAACAGCCGGCAGAGGAGTGCAAGAGAGCTCCTAAAATGACTCTTGCATGGACAGGGATGGATTATGCAAATTACCTCATTTGCAACTGAAAGCTATGCAAATGAGGTAAATTTGTGATCCAGGAAACACTAACCTGTCCAAGCAAGAGTAGTGTTATTTGCAGAAATGTACTCGGTCGGCAACTGAGTACCATTCTGCAAATAGCAAAACGGAGCCATGACAGCTCCAAATAAAGGATGCATCCAGTTGAGGAAGCATGCTAGTGTCCAAATATATGGCCATTGGCATTTATATGTGTTGCAAAATAATAAAAAATATTTTTTTTCCCCTTGATCTCCGATGTTTAAGCGTAGCACAGCGCGGTGCACTAAAAAACCAGAAAAAAAAATAAAAGCCACAAATAGGGATTTAATTCATAATATTAATCTTCCATGCAAGTGAATGCCAGGCTGAAGACAACATGGCAACTGAGTAGAGGTTGCTAAGGGGGGCAGCTCAGTCTAAGAGATGTAACCAAGCATTAGTAGGAAATCTTATGCAAATGAGGGTAAGGATAGTGAATTCCAATTTTACATGGCATATGAGCAAAGTCCGTGGAGTGTAAGAGTAGGATAAGGGGAGTATCAGAGTAGAATCTAGGTGACATCATGAGGGGATATGTATGAAAGAATGTAAGCTCATTGGAGCAGAGTGGCATGTGTTCGCTGTCAGTTACTCATCACTGGAAGAGGCATGTCAACAGGTATCCTAGCTAATGGCTTGAAATTGAAGGTGTATGCCGTGGATATCACTAAAGTTTCTTGCAAAAGTGCCTGCAATGGGTTTGCACATGGATGCACGCCTGTACATCCGAGTAAGAATGTGTGCATGCATTTAAGCCAGAGTAACCATGTGTTAGGCTACTGAAATCTGTGTAGGTGCGTTTGCGCCTGTGTGCGCACGTTTAAGCAGGAGTAAGCAAGTGTTAGGTTGTGGAAACCCGTGTTAGCCCATGTAAGTATGTGTGCGTGCATGTGAGCTGGTGTGCATGTGTTTGCGTGCCGCTGCCCCCTGTGGAAACAGAAAGGGAAAAGGAAGCACAGCAAATAGTAGGAAGTTAACTAAGGAGAACTAGCAGAGCGGCCAGGTGAAAACAATCAGAAGCAGACAATTACACAGGCAGTACACTAGCCCAGCCCAGCCCAGCACTTAAAACTTTGCAAACAACATTCCACCATGTTTTTCTCAGAGACACTGCAACACGGCAGTATACTAAGAGAAGTGAAAACTTAAAAGCCTTACTGAGATGAAAAATATGTTAGGGGCTGCCATTGCTGTTATAAGGCGACATATGCAACATGCTGAGGGTGATGACAATGCAAATGCTGCTGAGCAACCCACAGTGAGGAGACTGAGAAGAGTACAGGCCCATGGTAACCTACCAGGGGCTACATGAGCTGGAGATAGTGGAGCTCTATAGAGTGGACAGAGACCTCATGCAGCAAATTGTTGAGCTGTGCAGGCCACACCTCACACACAGAATCAACAGAGGGGAACCCATCCCAGTGGAAACCAAGGTATGTGTTGGCCTAAGAATACTAGCAACAGGTACCTTCCAGAGACCAACTGGTGATATGATGGGGATTTCACATGCATCAGCATCCAGGGTACTGCACCAGTTCCGGAATGCCATGTCAGCACATGTCAGTGATCATGTATATTTCCCCAATTCCCGTGAGGTATTGGCCAGCAATGTGCATCTTTTTCAGCAAATAGTGGAATACCCTGAAGTAGTGGGTGCAATAGACTGACGCACATATGCATCAAAGCACCAGCCGGTGAGCAGGGTAGGGTCTACTTTAACCGCAAGGGCTTCCCCTCCATCAACTGCCAGTTTGTGTGTGATGCCCAGGGCATAATACTGAATGTGTGTGCTGGCTGCCCTGGAAGCTACCACGATTCCCATATCTGGCATCTGATGCAGCTGTACTAGACATTTGCCAATGGGGCCATCCCTCATGGTCACCTAGTGGGGGATGCTGGATATGCACTGGAGCTGTGGCTAATGACACCCATCAGAAATGCACACACACCTGAACAGGAATGCCATAATGAGGCACAGGCACAAACACGAAATGTAATCGAGTGTGTGTTTGGGCTGCTCAAGTCACAGTTCCGGTGCCTGGACACATCTGGTGGAGCCTTGCAGTACTCACCAACTACATGTACCCAAATTGTCATGGCATGTGCTATGCTACATAATCTGATCCTGCAAAAACAGCTGCAGCAGGAGCAGCATAGGGCCAGGCCAAACAGCCCCCCGCCATTGCCAAGGCCATCACAGGCAGAGCGTGACTCGGAAGAGGAACAACCTGAGCCTGCCCCAGTAGGCAGAAGGAGGCGTGCCCAGTATGCCTTGGCCTTGGCAAAGAGGCAACGCATAACACATACTCTGGCTCAGTAGGAACCCTGGAAATTATGCCTCTCTCTGACTCACACAAATAGTAAAAGGAATGCCTAACTTGACACTACCTGTTTACAAACATGTATAGAGAGTGTACTATGTGCATCTGACATAGGCAGCCCTGCAGCACAACCTGAGACATGATTGCATGTTTTAAGCAATATAAAGCAGTGCTAAACAGCTATTACCACCATTTAGTATATGTAAACAAAATTGCATGCACTAACTAGCACAACTTTGGGCAATGTTGAGCAATATTGGGCAACGTTCAGCAATGTTGGTTAACGTTGAGCAATTTTGGGCACAAGTTCGGGCAAAGTAGGGCATAATTGAGCAAAAGCAGATAAACATGCTCATATTTGCTTTACTGGTCCTTAAGCAGTCTGGTCTGCCCAGTATGAAAAATAAATGCAGTGGCAGTCCTCAAACCCAGGATACTGTGCGCTATAGTCACAGTACTGAACCATTAAACCATGACAGTATTTCACTGGTCAGCCTGTATGAAGAAATGTTGATAAGTCTATGCAAAGTGTCTCATGGAAACCCTGCATGCATAGCATAATCCCTGTAGATTTATGACACAAAGGTGAGCCCTGCAGTAAAAATACAACTTGATTGTCAACACACATATAGTATAAATGTTAATATTGGGCGTGTTCACACACGTCAACAAATGTAATGAAACTCAGACAGCACCATGCTGAAAGGTCACACTGGGCATGCTCACACACTTGAATAAATGAGGCAAATGTCAGGCAACAACATACTGAAAGTTCAAACTGGGCATGCTCACACACTTAGGCCATGTCTGAGTACAGCAGTGGGCCACACATATCTGGCAGTTGCATGTGGTAACCCAGGAACCTCTCACTATTCACCAATCCTGCCTTGTGCACACAGTTATATGAAAACAGACACATATATAATATATTGGAACCCTGCCATAATCAAATATGTACTACAGATACGTAGATTGTTCGTACAAAATAGGAAAGCAAAGAATATTAAAAACCTGCAATCAGTATCACCAATAAACAATGTGCACTCCAAACATTATACAAACCAGGTTATGGAAAAAATTATCTGCGAAGGAGTCCATACAGAACCATGACACTTCCTTCAGCTATGTCATAAATAGCAATGTACACTCATATATGTCCTGAGTCAGGGCCAAGTGTAAATGACTGACAATGCCAACATCCTGTCAGACAGGCCCATACATACATACCCACCTCCCACTGACAAAAGGCCCTATCATCATACCAGGAGATATCACATGTAAAATGGGTAAACAGCTCCTTCCAAAGCTGAAAACATGGCATCAATGTGATTAAAGTGTTTCCCTATATGTGTCATAACTGAACTGCGGAATAAACAGACCCTGCACCTGAACAGTCTGTTGAGCCTCACCCCTCTACAGAATATGAAACTGTTGAATAGGTTACAGCAACATCTGGCACACTCCACAAGTGTTGGTGCACAACAGACTATGGGAACTATAGTCTTATAGGCCTATGAAATCTGATCTGCAAGGCATGGAGTCCATCATGATTGAAGTCATAAACAGAGCTATTGGAAGCCTACAAATACACAACCCTACCAACTTTGGTTTGGTCATGGGCAGATCATGGTTCCCAAACCTGCTAGACTGTTTGCAAGGCAGTCACCCAGGACATACATCAATGAAATGAGCTACACATGTCCCAGATAGACTTTGAGTAGCCCTTTTCCAATATCCCAGACACATGTCGTATCCACAAAATCAACAACCTGTGCATAAATATGTATTGTCATCTGATGGATTGGCAACTAGGCCACAGATAGATCACACAAGGTAAGAATTGTGGAGTCCTATTCAAGCTGGTAACACCTGCTGTCCCCCATGACTCAGTCCTGGGATTGCATAAAACAAACTGCACACACATTACCATGTCTAGTCTGATGATGTTAGCATTCCAGAAGTATAGCAGGAGAAATGAAAACTCCCAGTAAAGCATATAGCATGTCGTGTTAATGTGTATTTCTCAAGTATCATAACATAGTTAGGTAGGGGTTTGAATCCTGTGTGTGTGTGTGTGTGTGTGTGTGTGTGTGTGTGTGTGTGTGTGTGTGTGTGTGTGTGTGTGTGTGTGTGTGCGCGTGTGTGTGTGATTTCCTTTGAGAGGGTATATTCATCTGTGGCAAGTCTGATGATGTCAGCATCCTACAAATATAGCAGTGGAAATAAAAACTCCCAGTAAAGCATATAGCACATTGTGTTAATGCATACTTCTCTAGTGTCATAATATAGTTAGGTAGAGGTTTGAATCCTGCAATTGCTGATGGTGTGTGTGTTTCTGTGTGATTTCCTTTGAGAGGAATGCCCTTTTTGGAGACTAGGAAAACGCCTTAAAAGTGGTATATTCATCTTTGGCAAGTCTGATAATGTCAGCATCCTACAAATATATAAGTGGAAATGACAACTCCCAGTAAAGCATATAATGCGTTGTGTTATTGTGTACTTCTCTAGTATCATAACATAGGTAGGGGTTTGAATCCTGCAATTGCTGAGTGTGTGGGGGTGTGTGTGTTTCTGTGTGATTTCCTTTGAGAGGAGTGCCCTTTTGGAGACTAGGAAAATGCCTTAAAAGTGGTATATTCGTCTTTTGCAAGTCTGATGATGTCAGCATCCTACAAATACAGCAGTGGCAATAACAGTAAAACATATAGCGCATTGTGTTAATGTGTACTTCTCTTGTATCATAACAGAGTTAGGTAGGGGTTTAAATCCTGCAATTGCTGAGTGTGTGTGTGTGTGTGTGGGGGGTGGTGTGTGATTTCCTGTGAGAGGAGTTCCCTTTTTGGAGACTAGGAAAATGCCTTAAAATTGGTATATTCATCTTTGGCAAGTCTGATGAAGTTAGCATCCTACAAATATAGCAGTGGAAATGACAACTCCCAGCAAAGGTTATAGTGCATCGTGTTAATGCGTACTTTTCTAGTATCATAACATAGTTAGGTAGGGGTTTAAATCCTGCGATTGCTGAGTGTGTATGTGTGTGTGAGGGTGTGTGTGTCTTTCTGTGTGATTTCCTTTGAGAGGAATGCCCTTATTTGAGACAAGGAAAACGCCTTAAAAGTGGTATATTCATGTGTAGCAAGTCTGATGATGTCAGCATCCTACAAATATAGCATTGGAAATGACAACTCCTAGTAAAGCATATAGCGTGTCATGTTAATGTGTACTTCTCTAGTATCATAACATAGTTAGATAGGGGTTTGAATCCTGCAATTGCTGAGTATGTGTGTATGTGAGTGTGTGTGTGTGTGGCGGGGTGTGTGTTTCTGTGTGATTTCCTTTGAGAGGAGTGCCCTTCTTGGAGACTAGGAAAATGCCTTAAAAGTGGTATATTCATCTTTGTCAAGTCTGATGATGTCAACATCCTACAAATATAGCAGTGGAAATAAAATCTCCCAGTAAACCATATAGCGCATCGTATTAATGCATACTTTTCTAGTGTCATAATATAGTTAAGTAGAGGTTTGAATCCTGCAATTGCTGAGTGTGTGTGTGTGTGTGTGTGTGTGTGTGTGTGTGTGACATTGTTGGTTAATGTGTTGTGGGTTTTGCTTTTAATACTGTATGACATATCAGTATAACAACAGTATGTGCATTGCACACTTCAGGTACCTGTGTATAGAATAGTGTGAGTGAGGGTTCATGCCTGGGGTTTATGTCAGACATGTTCAAACACAACACAGTCTGCCAATAATGGACATTCATTATAGGTGTACAACAACCATTGTGGATATGGATACAGATCCCTTATTGCTTATGTGATACACCGAGGGATGTCAGAATACCTTTAGAAATGTGAATACCAAAGGACAGATGGCATAACACTTGCCTGTATGTATACATTGGTACCCATTCTACATGTTGGGGCTACTACCTATGTGTAACTGTCGGGATACTATGTTTAGTAAATGTGGATGACTATGCTATAGTTGGCTTATAGCTTTACAGCATGGGTTGGACAACAGGTATCTGTCTGTATGATACCCTTGCGGAGGATAAGTGACTCATCTGGAGAATGCATTATAGGCCACTGTATGCATTTCCAGATGTGGACAGACATATCCCTAGTGTGTTTGCTTGTACCTAAGAGGGCTATATGCCAAACAGGAGTGGTCCCAGGAACGGGTGGCAGTCAATACCACTGGTTACTGGTATAGTATAGTACCGGAGGGATCCAAATGTTACTGAGTTTCCTACATCTGTGTGTCAGTTGTCAAGACTTCATCTAACAATTGGTTATAGTCAGGCTGTTGAGGTTGTGTATACTACCACAATGCAAACCAATGACAGATAGCAACAGTGTCACCCACAGCATAGTGTCAAACCATGTCATACACACATCTGTACCCAAGTTAAAACTTATGTGTAGTAAAATGCATACTGGCCACCAATAGAAACTATGAGATTTTAACATTGTGTAATACAGGGCATGCCACCCTTCCCATGTGTCCACTATGCACGTACATGCAGACAGTGCACCTCCACCATGTTCACAAATGTACACCTCCAAATCTGTACTGCACACATCACACACATACTGTCCACTCACTAACACATGCTGCCAAACCTACACACATCAGCCAAATGGCACATGGGCGGACAATACATTGTTGGAATTAACAGTGGTGTAAACAATACTATATTGACAATCATAGCTTTAATGCATCATGCCTGCTCAGCTATACCTACAAGGACACCATTACATTTTACTGTTGACAACATGCTAACATTGCTACACTGCTATAAAGTCACCCTGTGCATCAGGGCCATGTTAGCCTGTTCCTGCATCAGTGTTACAGATGACAGGAGGTGGCACAGTTTCATCATATGCACAGGATGTATGTGTGTGTGTGTGTGTGTGTGTGTGTATGTGTGTGTGTGTGTGTGTGTGTGTGACAACAGTACAGCATGGGCCAATGTTGATGTAATGTGTGTGTGTATGTGTTAGCCCTAGGTGTTTGGTTTATGTGTGTGTGTGTCTGCATGCAAACAGTTTCATCATGTGGCTGCCATATACGGGAGGTTGTGGACAGCCACAGGCTGTACCTGCCAGCCTGTACAGATCACCATCTCTGGCCATGGACACAGTACCTGTGCCTGGCAGGGGTGCTACGGACAGTATCGGGTACTAAGCCAGACTGGGTACTATCATCAGAGGCAGAGGTATGTCGACTGGACCCATGTCCCTGCTGGGACTGTCCAGAGCCACGTGCACATGGTCTTCTACGACGGTCTATTGACAGCCCAGCCCCAACATTGCTGGGGCTGGTACTGCCACTACGGGAGCAGCTGTGACTTGTGGGTCATCTGCAATGACTGCCAGCTGATGATGTTGCTGGCATACATCCACATCGACGTCTCAACCATCCCACACTGTCCTGGCACATGGACATTACATTGCGGAGGACATCTAATGTCTCCCCCCAACGTCTATCAATGACCTCGGTGTAATTATGCATGGCACCGGCAAGGTCACGGATACTCTCATTGATAGCGGTGTTATGGGCCCTCTGCACCATTAGTCCCTGCCTGGTGTACCATTCTATATGTGCCTGTGCCTGCATTACAGCCCGGAACATACCTGAGGTTGTAAGACCTGTCGGGGCACATCTGCCAGGGACATTATGACCAGCAGTGCTCCCACGAGAACCCGTGGACATCTGCCTATGTGGTACCATTCCAAGAATCTGGGTATGGCTGCTGTGAGGGGATGCATGTGCCACAGATACCACACTATCCTGGTCAATGCCTACTGTATGCTGTCCCTCAGCTAAGGCCATTGGTGATGAGGGATGTATTGGCAGTATGAATGTGCACATAGATGGGGTGGAAAGCTGTGTACTGTCGATTGGTGGCCCAACGACAGACCCTGCCAAACCTGCCTGTGCCACAACACATGTATCATCATTTCCACTATTTGTGGCAGTGACTTCAGGTTCCCTGCTGCACTCAACCAACCCAACCTCCGCACCTGTGAGAGGAAGGCAGGAAACACACTTTACAATCTGTACATGATGTTAGCACACATGCACACATGAACACATGCACACGTGAACACATGCATACATGCACACATGCATACATGCACACATGCACACATGAACACCTGAACCCATGCACATGTGAACACATGCACACATGCACACATAAACACATGAACACATGCACACATGAACACATGCACACATGCACACATGCACACATGAACACATGCACACGTGAACACATGCACACATGAACACATGAACACACATACACTACTCACTAAAGTGTGTGTTTCTGTGTGATTTCCTTTGAGAGGAGTGCCCTTCTTGGAGACTAGGAAAATGCCTTAAAAGTGGTATATTCATCTTTGTCAAGTCTGATGATGTCAACATCCTACAAATATAGCAGTGGAAATAAAATCTCCCAGTAAAGCATATAGCGCATCGTGTTAATGCATACTTCTCTAGTGTCATAATATAGTTAGGTAGAGGTTTGAATCCTGCAATTGCTGAGTGTGTGTGTGTGTGTGTGTGTGTGTGTGTGACATTGTTGGTTAATGTGTTGTGGGTTTTGCTTTTACTACTGTATGACATATCAGTATAACAACAGTATGTGCATTGCACACTTCAGGTACCTGTGTATAGAATAGTGTGAGTGAGGGTTCATGCCTGGGGTATATGTCAGACATGTTCAAACACAACACAGTCTGTCAATAATGGACATTCATTATAAGTGTATAACAACCGTTGTGGATATGCATACAGATCCCTTATTGCTTATGTGATACACCGAGGGATGTCAGAATACCTTTAGAAATGTGAATACCAAAGGACAGATGGCATAACACTTGGCTGTATGTATACATTGGTACCCGTTCTACATGTTGGGGCTACTACCTATGTGTAACTGTCGGGATACTATGTTTAGTAAATGTGGATGACTATGCTATAGTTGGCTTATAGCTTTACAGCATGGGTTGGACAACAGGTATCTGTCTGTATGATACCCTTGCGGAGGATAAGTGTCTCATCTGGAGAATGCATTGTAGGCCACTGTATGCATTTCCAGATGTGGACGGACATATCCCTAGTGTGTTTGCTTGTACCTAAGAGGGCTATATGCCAAACAGGAGTGGTCCCAGGAACGAGTGGCAGTCTATACCACTGGTTACTGGTATAGTATAGTACCGGAGGATCCAAATGTTACTGAGTTTCCTACATCTGTGTGTCAGTTGTCAAGACTTCATCTAACGACTGATTATAGTCAGGCTGTTGAGGTTGTGTATACTACCACAATGCAAACCAATGACAGATAGCAACAGTGTCACCCACAGCATAGTGTCAAACCATGTCATACACACGTGTACCCAAGTTAAAACATATGTGTAGTAAAATGCATACTGGCCACCAATAGAAACTATGAGATTTTAACACTGTGTAATACAGGGCATGCCACCCTTCCTATGTGTCCACTATGCATGTACATGCAGACAGTGCACCTCCACCATGTTCACAAATGTACACCTGCAAATCTGTACTGCACACATCACACACGTTCTGTCCACTCACTAACACATGCTGCCAAACCTACACACATCAGCCAAGTGGCACATGGGCGGACAATACATTGTTGGAATTAACAGTGGTGTAAACAATACTACATTGACAATCATAGCTTTAATGCATCATGCCTGCTCAGCTATACCTACAAGGACACCATTACATTTTTCTGTTGACAACATGCTAACATTGCTACACTGCTATAAAGTCACCCTGTGCATCAGCACCATGTTAGCCTGTTCCTGCATCAATGTTACAGATGACAGGAGGTGGCACAGTTTCATCATATGCACAGGGTTTGTTGTTGGTTTGCCAGAGCCCGACACTGACCCATCCAAGTGACATCTATATATCTGTGTGTGTGTGTGTGTGTGTGTGTGTGTGTGTGTGTGTGTGTGTGTGTGTGTGTGTGTATGTGTGTGTGTGTGTGTGACAACAGTACAGCATGGGCCAATGTTGATGTAATGTGTGTGTGTATGTGTTAGCCCTAGGTGCTTGGTTTATGTGTGTGTGTGTGTCTGCATGCACACAGTTCCATCATGTGGCTGCCATATATGGGAGTTTGTGGACAGCCACAGATGTACCTGCCAGGCTGTACAGATCACCATCTCTGGCCACGGACACAGTACCTGTGCCTGGCAGGGATGCTACGGACAGTATTGGGTACTAAGCCAGACTGGGTACTATCATCAGAGGCAGAGGTATGTCGACTGGACCCATGTCCCTGCTGGGACTGTCCAGAGCCACGTGCACATGGTCTTCTACGACGGTCTATTGACAGCCCAGCCCCAAATTTGCTGGGGCTGGCACTGCCACTACAGGAGCAGCTGTGACTTGTGGGTCATCTGCAATGACTGCCAGCCGATGATGTTGCTGGCATACATCCACGTTGACGTCTCAACCATCCCGCACTGTCCTGGCACATGGACATTACATTGCGGAGGACATCTAATGTCTCCCCCCAATGTCTATCAATGACCTCGGTGTAATTATGCATGGCACTGGCAAGGTCACAGATACTCTCATTGATAGCGGTGTTATGGGCCCTCTGCACCATTAGTCCCTGCCTGGTGTACCATTCTATACGTGCCTGTGCCTGCATTACAGCCCGGAACATACCTGAGGTTGTAAGACCTGTCGGGGCACGTCTGCCAGGGGCATTATGACCAGCAGTGCTCCCACGAGAACCCCTGGACATCTGCCTATGTGGTACCATTCCAAGAATCTGGGTATGGCTGCTGTGAGGGGATGCATGTGACACAGATACCACACTATCCTGGTCAATGCCTACTGTATGCTGTCCCTCAGCTAAGGCCATTGGTGATGAGGAATGTATTGGCAGTATGAATGTGCACATAGATGGGGTGGAAAGCTGTGTACTGTCGATTGGTGGCCCAACGACAGACCCTGCCAAACCTGCCTGTGCCACAACACATGTATCATCATTTCCACTATTTGTGGCAGTGACTTCAGGTTCCCTGCTGCACTCAACCAACCCAACCTCCGCACCTGTGAGAGGAAGACAGGAAACACACTTTACAATCTGTACATGATGTTAGCACACATGCACGCATGAACACATGCACACGTGAACACATGCACACATGCACACATGTATACATGCACACATACACACATGAACACATGAACCCATGCACATGTGAACATATGCACACATGCACACATAAACACATGAACACATGCACACGTGAACACATGCACACATGCACACATGCACACATGAACACATGAACACATGAACACACATACACTACTCTCTAAAGTAGACACACACACACAAACACACAGACACACACACACACACACACACACACACACACACCAACAGTAATCCAGAACATACTAATTAGTGGTTGATGGTGGGGTACAGTATCAGAAGACAAAGAGTCCTATCACAAGTGTCAGCATGCAGGATGTGTGTTGTTCAACAGCATGCAGTGCGAGTGTAGAGAGTTCTTGTTAATAACAGCATACATGTCTTTGATGCATGTTTGATGTTCAATGATTGGCCTCACCCTGGAACAGAATGTGTACATGGACACAACATTGCTGTGCAAGTATTGAATGCTTTTCAATGTCCTGAGAACCATCACTCACAGGTATACATACCATGGCTGTATGCACACAACCTTCAGGTGTATAGCAATGAATGCTATGTGTAGTACTGTAGTTACTGTAACTGGATGTAGTGTAGTACCATGTGCCATCATCAGTCAGCATCATGTGGTCACTCAAGGCCACTAATGTGTGCCACACTAGCAGCTATCTTGCTGTACCTGAACTGCAGCACTGTGGCTACATTAACTATTTCACAGGCGGTTTTTACATGGGTATGTAAGGTGTTCAATCGGGAGCATTGCCTAACTTGAATGGGTTGTGTGTTGAAGAGTGTTGCACCACCCCATCATAGGCCTCTACCCCTCAGGTATAGTATGTGTGTTGTGTGGATGACATTTGGGATACTGGAGTCTGACCTTACAGCAGGTGTCTAAATACACCATGTGTATCATATGAACACTTACTGAGTATGACAAAGTGGTGTATGTTGTGTGCATGTGTATTGACTCTGCCTATACAATGTCCACTACAGTGTGCCACAATTGTTTGGGATGATCTGTGTATTGCATGTGTTTGAGGTATCTAGTCATGTTACTGGGAAGTGCATAGTCCCACAGGAAAACATGCACAGCATGCATTATGAGTAGGTGTTTTACATATGTATATGGCCTACAACTCACCTATGACATGCACATGTTATTTGCTATATGAAATGTAGAACACTCACCAGCATGGGTCAGCTGTCTTGCTGTCGCACCAGAGGGACCTACAAGGATATGAGTCAGTTTGTCATTGTCAACAACTATGGCATTGCTGCTGTGAGTTTGCAATCGTACAGTAGTACAATGGTTGACAGACACAGGCATACAGATTATGTTCCAAATTATCAGTACTGCACAACACCAGGCTCCACATCTTCTAAATAGACAGTACACATCTGACATATGCATGTTCTAACAATCGAGCTAGCAGTAGTCTACAGATATGCCATGTTACCTGCACGCTCTGAGTCCACTTGCTGGGTGACTCCGGCCTCCATGATGACACATGTCTGTTGTAGTGGTTGGCCAGGAGCCACCACGCTGAGGAGCAGCTCCTCCACTCTGGTGAGGGGCGGATGTACTGCTGCACCACCACCTGTGGCAAGCTGTTGTCTGCGGACATCGGAGGCATGCTGCTGAACATGTCTAATTAAATCACTGCAGTGATGGCGTACCTGCTCATAAGTCCGGTTATGCATGCCTATGTCATTAACCCGACGGACAATATCTTGCCACAGTGCAGTGTGCTCATGCTGGTCCTGGCTGGTTCTGGAGAACAGCAGGGTGTGATGTTGTACTAGTGTGGATATTATTATGTCTTCCTCTTCAGGGGAATACGCAGGGTTTCTATGGTGAGACATGTCCCTGGAAGACAATACAACAATAATTGTGAGCAAGTCATGTGGCACACTTAACATTCTAAAGTACAGATATCAACGAAATGCCATATATAGCAACCTATTGGCTGTCAGTAGATACACACTTTTAATACCACATATCAGTTATCAGTGCTCAGCTCACCACTGCCTGACAGTGCCTGGCATGTTCTATATAGTAAACCATGTTCTGCACAGCAACAAAGACAAACCAGTATGTAAGACTATACAACAGTACATGGCACACTGTATGTGACACAATGCACCACCTAGCCACAGGAGGTATATATGAAGCTAATGCATACAGACATATGTCATCCATTGAAATGAATGTAAAGTGCAGTTACAGTACTACCAGTACACCACGCTACTTGTTGATAGCAAACCCCTAAGTAAAATATGTGCACATTTATCAATATAGGTGGCATACTGCTGTACTACACTATACATGTTGCTAGATATGCACTTATATCCTGTGAATCACATATGACCGAGGCCATGTTACAGGCATATCCACACACACATCAGACATACCTACAAGACACAAAGGTATGGCAACCCAGATTAGTTTTATCTGTGTACCATACCGTACTGTGTGTCAGCACTTACAAAACCTTATGCCTGAGGTATGTAATGTGTGAGGACTACAGGTAACAAACATAACAGTGTTTCCAAGCAATGTGGATATACACCATACTGTGCTGTTTATGCCTACAGCTTCTGGTAGTACTACAGTTCATACGGGATTTGTATTCACTAGTGTTGACAATCAATAAGCATACATGTACTGCTTTAGCCTACAATGGCACACTCCAGTCAGCACCATGGGCCTACGTCACACCATATGCCATACTGCTTTTCCTGCCTAGCAGTAGCATACATATCTTTTGCGGGGATCAGAGCTAGAACTCAAAAAATTCCTATTGCTACAGACATTAGTATCATGTTGTTTTGAATTTGGAACTCCTGTAAAAGGTGTTCTCTATTACCTATTAGCTGCATTGTTTGAGTTACATCTTATGCATTTGCATTACTGATTGTATGAATTTTATTCTTGTATTTTTCTTTAACATTTTGTAATCTTTAATGTATTTGTATTGCTTATGGAGCTTTTCTCCCTGGGCCTCCACTGAAAACGGGCACTTTTAGGCCCAGTGGACTTTCCCGGTAATCAAACTGAAAATAAATAAATAAAATAAATAAAGAACACTGCATACCATGATATAAACGGTTTCTCACTAGGCTATCACACATATACACAACGTTGACACATTCACCTACACATTCACCATCACACTCAGTCAACCTCACATAGCAAGTAATGCAACAAGTACATGCGTGTGTGTATCGGGTCCTAGGTAGCTAATAGGCTATTAGCCGTAGGGCCTATGGAAGCCTAGCCATTCGGTACCCTGCCCTTCAACACCCATGTAATTTAAGTTAATGTGCCCCTGTCATGCAGAGCCACAGAGGTGATTCCCGGGTTGTATTTCCTTTCTCACATCCAATCATCATGATTATTCATGACAACTGCGAATGAGGACCTTTATTTGCTACTAATAGGTAGTTAGTTCCAGAGTATGGTATGTGTCTGAGATGAGAATGTACCACTCCAGCATGTTCTGCTTTTTGACGTTAAAAAGTTTAGATCAGTACAGTGTGTAGCATGTATGGATTTGAATCTGTTTATATGGAGCATGTCCAACACCTGTGGGTTTGGCATAGCTTTGTATGTTAGGCAGAGGTTGTCTCTGGGTAGGCGGTATGCAACACAGTGTAGCTGTGGTTTTGTAAGACAGTCTGCATAGGGCATCTGTTTGAGTCTGGTAATTCTCTTTGTGAGGTATGTGTCTGGCATCTACAATTGCTGTAGATGTCTTCTGAGGTACATACCAAAAGGGCCATTGTACTCTATGATGGGTTTTATGACTGATGAGTAGAGTGGAACACTGACCTTCTTTTCCATGGATGACACACCTTTTCTGATGACATGTGGGTCGTACACAGTTTACATGACTAGTGTGGCACTGTGATTATCAAAAGAAACACTACTGTTCATCTGTGTCCCATGGTCTCTTATCACACTTTTGGTGTTGAGTAGACTACCACCTATGTGGTAGTTCATGGGTACAGGGTTTTTAACAAAAGGGATGGCAATACATTTACAACATTGAGCTTGTGTGTACATATAACCATCCATTGGTGTACATATAGATATACATATAGGCACATATACAGTCCACCTTTCGCAGTGGGGATATAAATTATGCAAATGTTGAGAGGGATACATCTGTGTAATAATATTGCACAGTCTTGTGCAGAATGCATGGAAGGTATTCTCAGCCCATGTATCTTTAGCAGGACCCCCTGTCTGAAAGACTAGAAACCTAACAAATCATCCCCGCAGTGTTTAAACACCACATGTCATATGCCAACACTGTATGATGTCTTGTTTGACACACACTACAACCTACATAACAATATGCACATAACAACCTGCACCAACATATATATGTCCACCCTTCACAAACAGTTGCAGTATGTCCCTTGCTCTATGCACATGTTAAGATGCTAATATATCTGACACATAAATATTCCTCCATATGTGTGTGCCATACACACACAAGGTCCACACTGTTGTAAGTCTGTACACCTCACGGATGACCTGTTGGGCCTTGCTACAACATGAACAGTTGTCACGTGTGCATACAGTAATATTACAGGGAGTATATATAGCTGCAAATGCTGCATTACTATACTAGCCTGGTACAGCAATTGCCAATGCTAAGCTACACATTATATGACTATCATGCATGTCTTACTCTGTCACATCCAAGTTTCTATAGGTGTTGGCACTACTCCCCCAAACTGCCATTATACACAGTACTGTACAGAACATAGATAACATGATCAGATGTTTGGCATTTAATGCTGAGCTACATATGTCACAGTTATGTCCCACTGCACACAGCTACACACTACTTTGTCCATGGCAGTAGTTATGCATGACATCAGTGCATACATACCTACTGCTGCCACATAAGCATGTTTCTGAGTATGTACAGTACTCTTCATAAACACTTACTACTTGCCAGTAACTACATATCTGTTACACACCTGTTTGTCACTCTCAGGTCCGTCTGTGTATGCTTTCACTATTTTTTTTTATTAATTAAGTAAAGTTATTTTTTTACTTAATTGTTATTTTTGGTTATTAATTAAGTATTTTTTCTTAATTAATTTATTTTCTTAGTAATTAAGTTTTTTTTTGCTTAATTAAATATTTGTTTATTAAGTAATAATTTTCTTTCACTACTCTCCAGGAGTTATCTAGTGTGTAACACATGCAATGTAATGATTGCATGTGGGGATACAAGTACAGTCTGCTTTTATAGGTGTCTGCACATGTGCATGTGATGCCCTCTGCACCAACTCGTGCCCAGCATTTGGTAAATGCATACAGCCTGCTGTGTAGCAATTGCAGTACTCACTGTCATAGCAACCCAATGCTATAAATTGCTAAGGTATGTAGGCATAGCCCTTTCAGATTGCCAGAGTGGGGCCCATGCTTGTTTGATGTGGACACTGTTGTGTAAGTCAGAAGGTTGGTATACTTCTTATATCTGAAGCTAGAGGTGTAGACAGTGATGTAGATGTTGTTCTTAGACCTGACTGTTGCCACTTCCAGTACAGAGCTATCAGTGTAGTGTTTAACTCACCCCTACAAATGCTTACACAAGATATATGTGAGTATGTAGTTTCTTTTCAACTCATATAATTAACCGCCATACAAAAGTAGTTATTGAGAAGTAATCTTTTGGCACATGAACTGTTTGTGAACTGTTATACTGTGAATATTGATGTACTCACTTCTGCAGGGTTTGTGCTATTTATTGTTGACATTGGCACAGGATTCTCAGGTAAACTGGACAATTCCAGTACTGAGTATGCCTACCTACATCATTGGTAGACCCTAAACACACAAGTATATTTTTATTGTGGGGGGGATGCAGACATACAGAGAGCATTATGTATTATTGTGTGAATGTTATCTTACTGGACTTAAATGATTGGTGTGTGCCTGTTAGTTTATCAAGGCAGGTGGTCTGTCTGCATAGCTCCCAAGTGTGAACCTATCCAGATGGTAGAAAGATGTTACACTGTTATTCTTTGTCTGTGCAACCCACAAGTGTTTTCAGCACTGGTACAATGGCATTGTTACAGTCGGTTGCTACCAGTACATGTCTACATCCTTTGGTATTTCTGTGTTGTACTCCGACATAAGGGTATGGATGTGGAAGTCCTACCAAAGCTATTTGCAGAGTGTGTAACAGCAGAATAGCTGATATGCCTGTGTGTTTGTGCCTCTGCCAGACCTATGAAACACTCAGATACATCTTTGCATGGAGTCAGGGAAGCAGTGCATATGGATTAGTACACATTTTATGACGTACAAGTGGTGTCTACTGTTATTATTGTCAGTATTCATTGTGTAATACCCCACCTTTCTGACTGACGTCAGTACTTTTCAGAGGGATTCAGAGGGACACAGCTAAAATATGTTTCACAATCAGGGACATTCCTGAAAAGTAGTCACAGTTAGGAAGTATGGCCTCTGCCCTAATCAGATATGCCAGTGCTTGTCCTGCTATGATACTGTGTGGGGGTTGTAAAGTGCCTCTGTAACATTATTTGCTGCTAGAATGGCTGCTTCTCTTATCACACTCATGTAATGCAATTCCACAATTGCTGGTAAAGATCCACAGAAGGAGCTTTGTGTTATGGCCTTCCTATTTTTCCTTTACATTCACTCATTGTAATGCATGATATATTTATTTCAGCACCAAGTTATTGTATATCTGCTGTGGCTTAGTGGCACTTCATGCAGTCTAGTGTGTCCAAGATCTGGGGTTCGAGCTTGACAGAGTTGTTTTATTTTGCTGCTGAGCAGAACAAAGGCCCTGACATACAGAGTGACTAAGGCACTCTTAAGCAGTTGTAAGAGGGTTTGTGTGGGTTTGTGCGATGCTTAGCAATGCATAGCTAAGCGCACACATGCGCACACTCGCACAAACTAGCTTACTACTGCTTAAAAGTGCTTACTCCCGCTAACCCCTGTGCTAATTTCTTTGAAAGAAAAGAAAACGGGGAGATATGAAAGTGGTGAAAAAGGGAGCACAAAGAGGGAAAGACAGCAGGAAAACCAGCTAGGGATGTGCAGGACGGGTGTAGGGAAGGTCCATAGCTGCCCATTTCTTTACCAGCAACAGCTGTGTATATGTTAGAAATTTGGAGTGAAATTTGAAACCTTCCACCCCTGAGAGAGGGGTGAGGACAACAGAGTATGTTGTACTGCCAATTATAATTATCGGTTTGCATGTCCAGTGGACATGTCTGTGAAATGGGCAGCTATGTATGGGGCGTAATTTTTTTGTGGGAACAGATTGCCCTTTTTTTTTTTTCAGGTGAGAGTGGAAAGTGAGGTAGAGGAAGTAGGTATATTTGGGGAGGTAGGTTGGGGAGGTAAACAGACAAGACAAACAAGACACATACAGGGGCAGAATATGACACATGGGGTGGGTGTACACAATTGAGGGGGATGAATGTTTGGAAATTGCAAGCCCATGAGCCCACAGATGGTAACAGTGGAACTGAGATCCCCACCCATGGGCAGTCACCACTGCACCTTCACAGCCCAGAGGGTGGCTGTGCTGGGGGCTGTGTAGGAGGAGCAGGCTCACCCATGAGTTGCACCACTCTCACCTCGAGCTGGCATAGGGGATCAGCGACTGAACGCTGGATCTCCCTACGCACCACAGCCCAGACCCTTTGGAGGGTGACAGGTGGCCCTTCTCCACCCACGCTTGCACGGGGGGATGAGCCCCATCCCCTGCAGCGCTTCCACCTGAAGGTGGCACAGGACCAATGGAGGAGGGGAGCCTGGGCTGGGCGCTGGACCTGCTGGTGCCAGGTGCAATCGCCAGCTGAGGAGGGACAGGTGGGTCCGCTGGGACCGGCCTTTCCATACGTTCTGTGTTTAGGTGTGTTTAATTACAACATAGACAACAGCATTCCAAATTAGTTGTAACAGCATGCAGTAATATTCCCATTAACCCAACACACCAGGGTTGCAACAGTTGAACAGCAAGCATAACACATGCATATATTCAATGACAGTGGACATTCCAACAGCATGCAGGGATGATCGGTGGCAACAGGCCACCAAGACTGGGGTGTTTGAACAGGGCACATGCATCAAAGTTCATGCAGATATTTACAGAAAAATAGGACATATGTCCCAACAAATGTTGTCAGATTAGACATACCCATTGAGGTGTGGAATTGGATTGTTTATGCACATACAGTGGGGTGTAAAAAGATACCTCCATTAACATCTTATAAGTACTTTTAGTCTACACTACATTCCTATTGACTGCAGGCGTATATCCCCTACATATATTATTACACTTGGCAACGTGCATTAGGTTGTGTAATGGGTTTGGCTAGTTCATTATATACCTGACCTATATCTGACATACTAACTGTCCAAGATGCAGATGTTACTGCTACATACTTATATATTTTATGTATATTTATATATCTACATATCTGGATGTGTTCACGTGACATTTTCTGTTACATTTCTACAAAAACCTACATTTCATGTAGCACACTGACATTTCTGGGTACACATTAACAAGCTACTCATGTGCCAGATTTATCTATGCATGCCAGCCAGTAACCAACTGTTGAGGACTGCATATATGCTTCACAACTACTAGTACTTCCTTCATCCACTTTATATGGGACTGCCCAATTGTGAGTTGACAGCACTTAATACAACAGTACTATTTATAAAATGCAAGGGTACAACAACATTTCAAAGTAAGTGACACAGACACACTCCAAGTATTATACCTTTATTAATTACATTACACACTTTTCTACAGGCTCTCTCATTTATTTGATATCACAGTGCATACGGAAGACTTATTCAAGATGTATTATACCTTTATTAATAGGTTACAACACTCTTTTTCAGGCTCGCTCACTTATGTTGCATAACAGTACATGCAGAGATATTATTCCAAACTTATTTTACCTTTATTAATGTATTATTACACTCTTTTTCTGGCTCTCTGACTTATTTTATATAACAGTACATGCAGAGAAATTATTCAGGGCATTTTATGGCTTTATTATTAGGCTACAACATTTTTTTTCAGGCTCTCTCACCTATTTTATATAACAATACATGCAGAATAATTACTAACCTGCCTGGTGGTGCAGCCTTAGCAGCCTATCTGCATAGGCTTGCTGATTTGCAGCATGAACACCTGCAGCTGTGAAGTAAATGAAGGGATATTGAGACATACCTATCCAATATATAGACTAAATTAGCATATCTAACGTACTTCATTCCATGGCTACCTACTCAGTATTGGGGCATCTTGCATGTCACAGGCCTCCTGGATCCATTGGTTTAGTAGGTCCTGCTTACGTCTCTTCAGGTTTGCATGGTGGTGATGGACCTGCTCACCAGTCCGATGGATGCCTGTGGCACTGGTGAGATCATGAGCTAACCGGTTCCAAGCCTCTGCTTTGTACTCCATCCCTTGGAACTGGCCCTGCAGGAGTCTTGACTCATGACAGTGGACAAGGAGCCAAACCATGTATTTTGACTCCTCGATGCCCCAGCGTTGCACTCAAAAGTGACTACCCTCTCCAGCACCAGACATTCTGACTGCAAATGGGAGCTACAATCAGTTATGGCGAGTATTCCCACATATGGAGCTTAAATATGCCGCATTTCCCGCATTTTCTTGTGATTGGCCGTGTTTGAAATTTCTCAGATGACTGCAGACATGCTTAGCAATGGTTAATCTTCCATTTATAAGTATATGTATGTTAACACTGTATGTTTATCCTAAGCTGTCATGGCTTAGTGGTTCAGTACTTTGATTATGGTGCACAGTGTCCCGTGTTCGAAACTTGTCCTTTTTATTTTACTACTGTGCAGACAGGCTAGGGGATGTGGCTGTGTTTAGCCGACTTTGCTCTACATTGCCCCACATTGCCCTACAGTGCGCTGGTTAGCGCGGTGCGCAGCTCCGCACAAACCTATTGTGCTAGGTAGAGCGCTGCTTAGCTATGGGCAAATATATTGCACTGGGTAAAGCGCTGCTTAGCTATGGGCAACTATATTGCGCTAGGTGCTTAGCTATGGGCAACTTTATTGTGCTAGGTAAAGCGCTGCTTAGCTACGGGCAATTATATGTCAGGATCCTACTTATATTTCTATATATACATTTTGTTCACTGATACATAGGCCATTTCAATGCATTTTTGTAAAATTTTATTCATATATGTCAGGAATTATTTCATATACTAATTTAAACATAAAATAGAATGGGGAGTGGTGGGACTCGAACCGTGAATACCTCCTCTTTGTGCGAAGGCTCTACCACTACGCTATTGCTATTTGGCTTAATTTGCATAAACATTTCTTATTATGCTCTTCGATGTCGGAATTGCTAACTGTGGCTAAGCAATGGGCACACCCGCGCACAAACACGCAAATACGAGCAGCTATATCGAGAATGATAAAAAAAAAAAATAATAAAAGTCTTACATTTTATAACTGTACTGGGGATTTACAATGTGAGGGAGTGTAGTGTTGGGTATGTAGACATTTGAGCGGACTCGCTCATGTGTGTTGATATTTCACAATTCAGACACTTGCAGGGGCGTGACCTTTGGACTGCTTGGCAGTCAGGCACACCCCCTGCCTTCCTGCATGGTCCATGTTAGACTTGAAGTGGAGTCAGCGTGCCCTCATGAATATGCATGGCACACTGATGTCATACCGTTCAACTCCAGTTTCCGAGTAAGACTTATTTAGTCTTACACAGAGGATTCGTGAATCCGGGGGACTGTTTAAAGATTTTTTTAATTTAATTTATTTTTTTTTTTTGTGGAACAGCGACTTTTTCCCTGGGGAAAAAAAATCACTGTTCTGAGTGTTTGGGATTGTAAGCTTTCCCTTAAATAGGGTCGATGAATCAGCATTCACTTTTTTAAGCATTCGCTGATTCAATATAGAACCAAAAAAAAAACTTTTTTTTCTTCAAATCCTCTTTTTTGAAAAAATAAATAAATACAGTCTTCTCTGGTAATAATAAAACAATTAATGACACTTCTGACAACAAATTATTAAGGATAATAGTGAATAGTAATCTTAAAATTTACCTGCATTATTCTTGAGTTACTATAATTGTTCAATTGTGCTCTTTTTGAAGGGTTGTGCTGATGCTCTCTCTCCTTTCCCTCTTTGATTACACGGACAGTATAAATAACTAGTTTACAAAGTGAGTAGAAGTTCCCTGATTTTTGCAATTTGTGAAACTGTTGGCCATTCATCACAAGAGATGCACCCTTTATGATATTCTGCATATGCATACAATATAGACAGAAATAATAACAATGAAGTAACCTAGGAAATGAAAGGTAGGAAGATTAAGACAGGGTTTTGAAGCGATGGACATATTAGATCCTTTATGTTTAGGTACAAACCTTGCAAATATACTTTGAGTAATCAGTGGTATAACATGTTTATTAGGCTATGATATAATAAAGATAAAATGTCCTGCATCCCCCCCCCCCCACAGCGGGTCTATATTATATATTCGAAGTTTCAAAACTTCAAACCTCATATGTTCGACAACATATGAGCAAAGTTTGAAATATCGAATATATAATAAAAAATTTAAAAAAAAAAACTTACCTCAATGCTCTGAGCAGAGAGGCAAGCCCCCATGAACCCCCCACATCCCTCTACTTAAATATATCAACTCTGAGATCTCACTTCAGTGCAGAAAAGGGAAATTTTCCCACTCTGTGCCTTACAGAGCCCTTTTCACCTTCAAACTTTTTAAAGTTCTATCATATGTTGTTGACCATATGACATTCACACTTTAAAAAGTTCGAATAATTAATAGGGACCCTCCACAGCAGCCCCCTGCCCAGTTATTCTATTGTTCCATACTTGGTTATTTCTCCCCAGTTACCATAAACACAGTTCAAACCTATCAGTGTGCATACTGTTTTCTTATTTACTTCTACAAAGATTATTTATTTATTGACATTTTTTGAAAGTCCACTGGGCTTGAGACCCATTTTCAGTGGAGGCCTGGGGAGAAAAGCTCTAAGTTACATGAACATTGTTACATGAACATCATTCCATGAATTTGTAAGGAAACAATTACTTATAAAGCAAGTGAAATAATGCAGAAAACTATCTAAACAGCACATATGTTGTAAAAAGGCACAATAAAATAACAATGGAACATTAGTAATATTTACTTCCCTGGACCCCTGTCTAGCAGGGTGACTGACGTGATCCCCGGTGTGAATTTCCTGTCTCCCATCCAATCATCAACATAAAGTTTTGGATGGGACGTAAGGTTCAATGATATTTTTCAGGGAAGGGCAACACTCGGGTTTATAAATGAGTTTATGAGCAAAGGTAGGTTGTGTGTAATGTAGGTAATGTGCAAATTCTAGCCAGTTTATTCTCTAGTGGCCTGGCAATGGTGGGTGTGATTTGGTTGGGCTGATGCGAATTTTGCAGTCTTATAATAACAGGACTACAGCTTGTGTTGCAAAGAATGGTTGAAATAAAATAACACAAACACTGATAACCATTTTCTAAACAATCTTCTTCTTCTTCTTCTTCTTCTTTTTTTTTTTTTTTTCGGTTACAGCACAGCGGATCACCTGTCCCGCACATGAAATGGCAGTGAGTTTTACGGGTGTTGAGTTGCCAGCCAGCCCAAAACCCACCACAGAGCACACTCACATGCACACCTAGGGCCAAAGCACGGGGACCAACCGGACCGACCACAGGAGAACATGCAGACAGCCAGACAGAAGGTACCCGAGCCGAGGATCGAACCGGAGAACCTCTTGCTGTGAGGCGGCAATGCTAACCACTGCGCCACCGTGGCCACCCATAACCATTTTCTAAACAATACAGTCTCAAAATCAAAATAAAAACAGACTTGGCATGAATAGTAAACTTCTCTGCCATTGAAGCTCTCACTCATTGAAATTACATTAATACCCACATTCATAGAAAATGCATCTGGCCACTGGAGGATTAAGTTTACTGTTGGGCTGTTTTCAAACTATAGGCTCCTTGCACACATTTTTAGGGCCATGCAAACATGCATGTGTTCTTTGATTCATCTTCCTGATTGTATTAAATTATATTCCTTGTATAATACAGCACCACTTGTTAGAATATGTTTTAAATTTGTAGTTTTGAAAATTCTTCCAGTAAGCAATAAAACAAAATGTATGAACCAATAATGACAAAACTGCCAGTTTCAGAAAATATCAACCATAAAAGAGCAGTCAAACTTCTGCCATTACAATCTATCAATATCAATCAATGAGCACAATCTCTGCAGACGTATAAGTCATCCGAATAATTCCACATTAAAGAGATCTGTAACTAATTAAGAGGTCATTACTAGCAAACAACTTTACATCTCAGTGTTTCATCTACATATTCAATGCCTGCTGCCATTGAAGAATTAATTGCCTACATTGTGTTACATTAAAAAATGGTAAACTGGTATAATTGTAATAGGGAATGACTGACAAACCAACAACAAGTAATTATGCTATTAACACTGCTTTCAAATTCTACAGCACAAAGAGTGACTGCCGTCTGTTAAACAAAACATCTAATTACACATTGAAAACAGACTTAGCATGGGCAACAGTAAATTTCTCTTTCCTTGAAACTCACAATCCCATGAAAATGCACTGAAACTTGTAATTCTCTGAAAATGTACTGAAACTCAAACTCACAATTCTGTCAGCAGTCTAGTTGTTGGTGTAGAGGATTCAGGCTCTTGTCCCTAGTGAAGCTCACAATTCCTTCAGCAGTCTGGTAGTTGGTATAGAGGATTCAGCTCTTGTCTCCTGTAACCAAGTTACAGGGTCAAGCATGAACAAGTTAACTGACTAATCTGCCCCCCCAACTAAAACATTACATAGCATATCTCGCACAAATCGACACACACACACACACACACACACACACACACACACACACACACACACACACACACACACACACACACATACATATACACACAAACACACTTACATTACAGAATATATTGCAATGCACTACATGGCTGTAAGTATGCATGGTTCTTCATATTGTGTAACCAATATCCCAGACTGGTAATGCACACTGCACTTTTGATAGCATTTACATGAATCTCCCCAACCATCAGCCCAAAAGACATTCCACATTCATCAAAGTGGAGGTATAACAGCAATCAGAATGCCAAGAAGTGGTCCGCACACATATGGACATATATATATATATATATATATATATATATATATATATATATACACACACACACACACACACACACACACACACACACACACACACACACACACACACACACACACACATTAAGTTGGCACAACAGTTCCGAATTATACATAAAAATAATATTTTTAAGGACACCTCCAGACACAGCACACCATAACAGCCTAGCAGTATAATAGTAAACCATAGTAGTGTTTACACAAATGTATGTACATTTATGCATACAATGCACAAAACAGAAAAGGGAACTTGTGTGTAAAGAAGGTGAGGGACAGAGTCTGACATATGGAGCTCCCTATATCACCTGCTCATTATACCACTGTTTGTGTATTACACCCACATGCTCTCTACTGCAATGCATTTTACACTAAGGTCCTTTACCTTAGATTATGGGAGAACAGTTCTGAACTCACACAGGAAATGTGTGTGTGTGTGTGTGTGTGTGTGTGTGTGTGTGTGTGTGTGTGTGTGTGTGTGTGTGTGTGTGTGTGGCTAAAGCTGTTGTTCTTGAGTCTGGTATCAGAAACATTAACTAAAAATGTTTTACTTGTAGATGGTAAGTTCCATCTGCAAAGTAAGACCTTCCGAGCTGTGCCAACTTGTTTATTACAGTTTTCAACAAGAATGCATATTAGGAATAGATTATTTCATGAAACATTGATCTTTTACACAAAATATATTAATGAATTATTTTTTACATGTAAGAGATAAAAGGAATAATTTTCAAGTAGTTTGGTGCTTAGCAAACTAAATGAACTGGGCTTCAGATTTCAGTACAAACAGAGAACATGGCAATTTGAACTCAGTTCCTTTTGATGACTGCGGAGGACAAATGTTCATATGCAATGCAGTTTGAGACATTGAGTATGTTTTGTTTAAGGAACACATACTGGGAAGATATTTGTGTGTCTCTAAACCATAACTAAACAAATAGTGTTTCTTAGAAGGACAAAAAGTTTCTCCTTTAAAAGGAAACAGTCGGAAACACAGAAAGGAAAAAAGAAGTAGTGAATAACTTTTTCCTAATCCTGGAATATATTTTTAAAACAAAACTAATGAGATTGTAAATGTTTTTTAATTTTTTTTTTAAATAGCTTAAATTTTCAGCAGACTAGACAGTAATTAGCATCTGATGTTAAAAAAAATAATAAAACATTGATCCATGAGGTATAAAATGGTGCATAAGAACATTAATTGTAGGTGTCACAACAAAGTCATACACAAGAGGTCACCAAATTACAAAATAAAGAGATCATTCTTAAAGACAAAATCATTTCTATTCAGTTAAAAGGCTTACTCACAGAATAAAATGAGACCAATGATCATTTCAGATGCATACAAAGTAGCACTTATACATTTGGATAATGATAATAAATGTGGAGCCATTCAACCCCAGCACTCCATGAGTAACATAGGTGTCCCCGTATTTTACATATAACATTTAGAAGGAACATGACCTAATGGGCATGTCAGTCAAAGGCATACACCTACTAACATTCAAAAATTGTGTAAATTGTGTAAATATATATATTTTGTTTTGCTTTCAACCATCTAAGCTACATATAGTAAAGAATGTGTTTTGCTTTACAGGGGGTTTGTTCCAGAAGTGTGGGGATTCTTTGGAAGAATTGGAAGCAGAGCCAATAAGTCCTACTTATATTGCAATATTAGTTTAGGTTCCTTTAAGAAGTGGTTGTGCTGCTAACCAGTCTTGTAGATATGTAGTATGTCAAATAGAATTTGGTCATTTACAGCTTTTTATACAAGGCTCCATCGCAGCATAAGAGTCTGTAGGAGATATGAAAGAGAGGTAGGGCTTTTAGATGCTCTGGGTAGCATAGAGTGCTCATACCTAATATTTTTGGAGGACTACTGTTTTTTTTTTTTTAAGTTGGATTAGATGTTTGGATGGAAGCATAATTAAGTGCACACTGTATTCTGGTATGAGCCTTATGAGGAATGAGTGCAGGGGATTGATGTCCTTCTTAGACTGGGAGGAGATGCACTTAGTATTCAGGTGGGAAAGATATATGACTTTCCTAATGGCAGTGGGTAGGTGGGGGGTCAAAGGAACATTTGTTATCCATGAAGGGGATTAGGTCTCTAACACAGAGTCTGTGTAGAATGGTGTCATTTATACAACAAGAGTGCAAGATTCCCAGTTTCCCAAACTGTATAATGCTACATTTATGGAATTAAGCTTTAGACCACGATTTTAATATTATGAATTTGGTCATGCTAGGCCATCTTGGAGGATGCAGATGTATTCATCTGAGTGGATGATAGTTTCAATATTGCAATTGTCAGTGAACTTGGTGAGCCATATGCTTTTCTTATCAGATTTAACATTGGAGAAATAAAGACCAAACAGCAGTGAACCAAAAAATACAAACTTGGGATACTTCACATCATGCCTTGTAAGATGGTGTGCCATTATCTGTATCAGGCTGCTGTTAATCAGTGAGCAGTTGCTGGGCCAATAAGTTACATAAGGACTTATGCTAAATTTGACTAGTGTGTCAGTAATGCCAGAGTGGGTTATGATGGCAAAGGCCTTAGCTAAATTGAGATAAGCTGTGTGCATGGAATTACCCTAGCCTAGTGTGTCTGAGACTATTTCTAAGAAGCTATCTAGGTTTACTAGACATGATCTACCTTTTACAAAGTCAAGTTGGCTTAGATCTAGTGACTGTAGGTTCCCTATGTCCCTGCTAGAAACACCAGCACACTCACTCTTCTTCTTACCAACAAAAGACCATGTGCTCTTCGTCCACTGTTATACCTTCACCGGTAAGTCATTTTCTTATTCATACTCTTGCTGATGAGATCTATGATGATATATTCCATCACTCTTGTAAATTATTGCAGTAATGCTGAGAGTGCTGTAGTTGACAGTCAGTGGTGGGGGGGGGTCTCCCTTGCATGGGCACTACTACAGTTGCTCTCAAGGTTTCCAGAACATATGTAACAGAGAAGCTGTGGTTAAATGGCTTAAGGAGAAGGTCTGACAGTGGACATTTTATACTGATCAGAAAACAGACTACTATGCTACCCGGACCCATAGAGCTGGCGCTTTTTGGACTTGTTTTCAGACTTGCAGGCTACTTTTGGTATCTGTTCAGAGGTGAGTATTGAGAGAGTATGGACTGGATACTTTGTACTGGGAAGTATGGAGGCAACGGATGAGAGAAGCTGGAGCTGAATTTATATGCAGCACTATTAGCTGTATCTTCAGGATATGAGTGAGTGAAGTCATTGGAGATAAGCTTAATGTGCAATGCTAAGTAATATTTATGCCATTCTTTAAAGAATGTCTTGCAGTTGTGCTTTGCTGATAAGGCAATTTTTATTTCGCAATTAGCTATTCAGAGAATTTGATGTTGCTCATGAGTTCTATGCTGACCCTTTTGAAACTTATTTTATTCCACCATTTTTCTCTATTATTTGGGTCTACAAGCTTTTTCTTTTTATTATATAATTTGCATAATGTTCAATTCTACAAGAGAGGCTTGCATCTAAACCCAGCAAAATGCTTGTGACAAATAAGAAGGATTCATGATAAGTTATTATCTGACACACAAATCAACAGCAAAAAAAAAAAAAAAAAAAAAGAAATTAAAAAATAAAAATCACTGAAAGCCACCTTGACTAAATACCATTATTTTCTTTTCTTGAAGTGAGGCAAGCACCCCTGCACCCCTTGTGTTGGGAGAGCTTATATATACCAACTCCTCAGTCACACAACAGTGGAGGAAGTGCAGCACCATATAGTCAACAAAAGAGGATTTCAGCAATGAAAACTAAAACAGTGCTCAGCAAAAAAACACACGCATCAAATAAGAAAATGAACCGCTATGAAAGAGATGAAATGGGAGCACAAACTTTGGAAATATCCAACCATATGTGCTGTAAAATCTTCAAGGAGTGGAGGGGATTGTTGATCCCCCTCACACCAACACTGAGCATGAGGAAGCTGACCTTAGAAAAATGTGTAATCAGAGCTGGGCTGATTATTGATCTACTGGGATTGCACTGCGGCTTTATGTTGAATAAACACAGGAGTGACCTCAGTCACCCAGTGAGGGTATCACAATGGGCAAAGAACAGATATGTTGGTGAAGACAAAACTGAGTATGCTGATAATTCTTGTCTGAGGAGTGTACTATTTGATCGAGGGAGTTTGCAGCAATAAAATTAAGGAAGCATTAAATATATTTATTTGTAGAGGTGGAGGTATGGATTTTTTTGGAAAGCTAGATAATGTCCCATACAAAGATGGCATTTGGATTATTGGGTGGGAGTCCAGTTTAATGACACGTGTTTCATGTTTTAAAGGTGTCTTGCATGGGGTTCAGTATTTATCCAGAATCTGACATTAGATCTTATTTACTGATGTAAGTATATGAAGGAATGTGAGGTTGTTTTTCTGGTCAAATGGTCAAGAGGTGATGGTGTTTGGGATATAGACAGAAATGCCACCAACAATATTACTGGTCTCTTCACTTGTAGGCCTAAATGAGTATGGGCAAGGAAACCCAGTAAGGTGTGAGTGCAGTCACTGCTCTTGACTAAAAAGGCAGTACAGGGTAGAGAATACCTTAGTTAGTATAAGAAAGCCCTACTGAGATAGGTGAAGTATGTAGGGCTGCGTTCCATCATCCTCCAGGCTAGCAACCATTTCACCCCTTCAAAATGACACCATTATCTAGGCCAACTATTAAAGTTAGTAATTGCTTTCTTATACTGTTATATGTTTACTAATATCTTGTTTAATGCCCATGACCCTGTCTGCTTGAATCTAGCAGAACTGTAACAGACCATGAACACAAATTACAAATCTTCTTCTCATCACTTTGTAGTCTGGATTTTTAATACAAAACTGTTAGTAAACTTAGAAAAGTCAAGCATAATGATATTCACCTCAGGTCAAAAACTACACTACCTCACCCTGTCACTATGTTTCTGTAAAACAAAATAATAGCATTTGTCTTCCTAATGTCAATGAATAAAAACATTGTTTACTTTAGATCCTACTCTTTCCTTACAAACACATTTAATGAACAAAACACTTACCCACATAAAATTAAGCTACTTGATTTCACATCTTTTCTTGTGTATTGCATTAGTGATACAAATGTCTTTATCCCCAAATTACAGTATGACATGCCTTTATTATCACTGCACTCTGTCTCCAACACTAGAAAACTAGTTAGCCAAAAATAAAATATGCAGATATGTCATGCTAGATACAACAAGACTCACCCTTGCAACTTCCTGAAAGGGTTCAATTGTCTGCCAAAAAATAGTAGAGCAATTTTTCTCTTCAGCTCCCTGTCTTTCAAAATCCCCCAAGAAGGACATTTCACACCTTTGAAAACAAAGCTTCCAGTCAAAAACAAATGTACCTCCAAGTGCACACCTGATTAATTAATTACACTGGGTAAACCCCACTTCAAAGCAGTCATAGGTGAAAGAACTGTTTCAAAATATGGGCCTGTAGTTCGGAACCGCTTTTCTAATGAAAGAAAAGAAATAAGCTAATCTGGCTTTTTTGGGGCCCGAGGTGAATTTTTCTTGGTATCCATGTCTCAAACATAAAATAATGTGGTTACAATCAAAGGTCTGATCAGAACTCTCTGTATTATAAATGGGCAATTCAGAGGTTACATACAGTGGAGAACAGTATCATCATCATCATCAAAAACCTCCTTTTTCCCACTCTACATGGGGTCAGGGTAATATGTCAACTGCTGGCACATCTCTCAGTTCAGAGCCCCATCTTCTACCCTCTTTGACAGTCATGTCTGACTCTTACCTGTCTTCTATCACTCAGTCCATTAATCTCTTAGCTAGGCACCCTTGCTTCCTTTTGCTTTCTTCCAGTTAATCCCAAATGTTATTTACCAGACGGCATTTTGCTTTCCTATACATGTAAAAAATCACTTTAATCTATTTTCCTTGACCTTCTCTGAAACTGGGGCTACTTGCTCTTCTGTTTTTGTGTGTCCTTATTTCTTCATGAGACCCACAGTGTGCAACTTACTACCTGTCTCAAGCACTTCATTTTTATCAGCCCAGGCTTCTTCAGCTGCTCTGTCTTCACTGCCAGGTTTCTGGCCCATACATATGTACTGGTCACACCACTGTTTGGTAAATCTTGCTCTTCAGCTTCTTTGGGATTCTTCCATCACAGGCCACCCCTGACATTCTAGGTCACTTGGCTGCAGAACCTCTGATTCTAGCTCTGTCTTCCTCATTCAGGTTTCCATTTACCTCGACCACCCCTCATAAATACTTGAAGCTGTTAAACTGTATCTGCTGTTAGCTTCTTCTGCTTTCCCTCATTTGCTGCCACAGCAACGGCTTGTCTGTACTCAGTTTCATCCCATGAGCCTTCACTTTTGCATTCCATTCTCCTATCCTTTGTTGAAGTTCCCGTTCAGAGCCTGCTTGTAGTGCCACATTGTCTCCATACACCAGGTTTGTTACTCTGTCTCCTTGTGCTTGTTTGCTAATGTAGTCCATCGCTGGTATAAACAGAAGTTGGCTCAGAGCTGAACCCTGATGCACACCAAACCCTTATGTGAGCTCAAGCACTGTTCATACTTGTGTCACTTGGTCCTTTTTCATTACCTGCACTAATTCTACCAGTGGTTCTGAGACAGCAGGCAATTGCAGGACTTTCCAAATCAGCTTTCCTGGAACCTTGTCATATGTATACCCCAAGTCAATGAATAGTCATCCCTGACTTGGTCTCTAGTATTTCAGCATCAACATCTTTGTCCCATTTAAACCACATGGGGCCAAGGTGTTGTGTCAACTGTCCACATCTCTCTTGATTCAGTGCCACTCTACTACCTTCTTCTACAATCATGACGGACTGTCACATTTCTTCTTTCTAACAATAAATATGTCTATTGGCTGCTCACCTTCACTTCCTCTTGCTTTCTGTCTCACAAAAATCTTTTTCATTAAATAGTCTTCTGCTTTTGTGTATATGGGAATGAACCACTGTATTCTGTTTTCTTTGTCCATCTCTACAATTTGAGCTACTTTGGCTTCTGCTCTGATATCATTTCTTCATGTGTCTGACAGTGTGCATTCCACCACTCATCTCAGAAATTTTATTTTCATCAGCTTTTGCTTCCTCAACTACTCTGCCTTCACTGCCTAGAATTCTGTGCTGCACAGAAGTACTGGTTGTACCACTGTTTTGTACTACTACTTTTCAACTTGTTTATCACACTTCTGTCATACACTGACACTGGCATGCTATGCCAGCTCACAGCATTATCTTTGATTCTAGCTTTGATCAACTCATTCAAACTTCCTTTAGCCTCAACCATCCCTCATAGATACAGCTGTTAGTCTGCTCCAGTATTTTCCTTTCAGTTATCAGATTCTTCTGATTTCCTACATTTGCTGCTAGGACTGCCTTGTCTGTTTCATCCCATGTTTTCAGTTTTGCATTACATTCCCCTATCATTTACTGAAGTACCTATTCAGAGCCTCCTTGTAATGCTACATTGCCTGCATATAGCAGCTTTGTTCATCTGTCCCCTTTTCTCTGTTTGCTAATGTAGCTGATCACTAGCATGGATAGCAGTAAGCTCAGAGGTGAACTGTAGTGCACACACACTCCCAATACAGACCCCTCTGTGAGTCCAAACATTGTTCGTAATTGTGTCATTGGGTCCATGCCCATACTCTGTAGTAATTCTACCATACCTCTCAACTGTCCCTGATTTTGACTCAAATTTTAACTCTGTCCCTTTTAATCCCTCCTAAAACTAGTGACTTTTGGAGGAATGGTGGTGAATTACACTTAATGAATAATGACAATAATTAAGAGTTATAAACTTCTTTTACTTCAGAAAATGTGTATTAATTCATATGCTCTGATTCTGTCAATGTTTCAAGTTAATAGCACTAATATTTTAAAAGTGTCCCTGATTGTGCCTGATTTTTTCTTGACTTGTCCCTGATTCTGTTGAAATTTGTCCCCAACTGGTTGAGAGGTCTGAATTCTACCAATGTTTCCAAGACTTTGAACCATTCTTTGCAGGACTATTGAAATCAGTGTTCTTTTGACCTTGTCATATACTTTCACCAAGTCTAGGAATGCTCAGTTGGACTCTTTTCTCATCTTTGGCTTCTTTTCCATTACCTGTATTACTGAATACACCAGATCAGTTGTATTTTACCTTGATCTGAATCAGAGCTTCTCATCTCTCAACTTGCTTTCAATTACTCTACATATTCATTTATTAATCATCCTTTTCAGCAAGTTCATGCAGAGTGACCTGAGTCTGATACCTCTAAACTGCCCACAGTTGAGAATGCCTCATTTATTTTTTACACTGCCACTAGAATGCTTATTCTCCAATCATCAGGGAATGCATCTTTATCTCTATAGTACGAGTACCCTCAGGAGTCATTTTTCACCTAAGCCACATAAAATCCTTTTTTCAAGTAAGTATATCTGCTGTGGCTTTATCTAAGCATGCTGCTTTCCCTGACTTGATTTTCCTTAATGCTTTTCTTAGTTATTTTAGGATGGAGTCTTCTTCCTCCTCCTATTTCTTTATAGGCTCTGTATGGGGCAGCATGACTTCTGTGTGGGTTTCTTTACGCAGATGCTTCTTTACGCCTTTCATCTGCCTTTGATGACCTCTGAACTGATGAGCAGATTACTGCTGGTGTCTTTTATGAATGATGCCTAATAATGAACACACTCTGCAACGATAAATGTTTAAAATAAATAAATAAGTATACACGCAAGTGCGCAGACACACACACACACACATTTTCTGTAGGGATGCATCTGACAAAAAGAAAAAAAAACATCTAAATAAATCTAAACAAACAAATCTTTGACTGGAAATCTCTTGGTTTCTAACTGGTCAAGCAGTGATAACTACCACCATCATCATCATCATCATCATCATCATCATCATCATCATCATCATTAACAACCCCCATTTTACCCGGTTTTCTACATGGGGTTGGGGTGTCATGTTAACTGTCACCATCTCTCTTGATTTGATGCTTCACTCCTGTCTTCTTTGACATTTATTCTTTGCTGTCACAGATCTTCTCTCATACAGTCTAACCACCTCTTTGCTGGATATCCTCGTTTCCTCTTACCTTCATCCTGTCTGTCCCAAATCTTCTTCACCAGATTGTCTTCTGCTTTTCTACACATGTGCCTGAACCACCATAATCTGTTCTCTTTGATCTTTTCTGCAATTGGAGCTACTTTGGCTTCCGGGTTTATTTCTCATTTCTTCATCTGTCCCTCAGTGTGCATCCCACCACCTGTCTCAGGCACTTTATTATCATCATCTCTAGCTTCATCAGCTGCTTTCCTTTACTGCCCAGGTTTCTGCAACATACAGTAGTACTGGTCACACCACTGTATTGTATACCTTACCTTTCAGCTTCTTTGGCATTCTTCTGTTATACACTACCCCTAACACCCTGTGCCAGTTGGCTGCAGTCCCTCTGATTTTAGCTTTGACCTCTTCATTCAGACTTACCCTCTCTTCAATCACCTCTTACATATACTTGAAGCTGTTAACCTGGTCCACTATCTTTCCTTCTCTCTCAGTTCTCACCTTCTTCTGATTTCCCCAATTTGTTGACATTACTACTGTCTTATCTGTACTTAATTTCATCCCATGTGTCTTCAGTTTTGCATTCCATTCCCCTATCCTTTGCTGAAGTTTTGCCCACAGTCTGCCTGTAATGCCACAATGTCTGCATACAGCAACTTTGTTGATCTGTCCAATCTAGCCTGTTTGCTAATGTAGACCATCACCAATATGAACATCAGTGGTCTCAGAGCTAAACCCTGGTGCACACCCACTCATAGGCTCATAGGTTCATAGGTTGGTACTAGGCTATCGTCCCTACAAGCCTAGCCATAGCAATCCCCTGGATATTTCTTCCTGCAATATTCCAGAGTATGGGGAGCTTCTGGGTTAGGAACCTATCCCTCCAGCATGTTTTGTTCATTGTGATGACAAGGTTTAGATCCCTGGAGCGTGTGGCTCTGAGGGATTTCTTTAAGTGGAGCATGTCCAACAGCTCAGGGTCTGACATGGCCTTGTATGTTAAGCAGAGGTTGCCTCTGAGTAGATGATATGCCACAGAGTATAGCTGGAGTTTTTTTATATGGTCAGTATAGGGCATGATTCTTTTAGTGAGGTATTTCTGTGGCCTTTCCAGCTGTTGCAGATGTCTTGTGAGGTACATACCAAATGGGGCATTGTACTCTATAATAGGTCTAATGAGGGATGAGTACAGTGGGACAATGACCTCCTTTTTTCTGGAAGAAAAGTCCTTAGTGATGAGGTGTGCCACCTAGAAGGATTTCCTGACTGTTGTGGCGATGTGGTTATCGAAGGTGAGACCACTGTCCACCTGTGTCCCTAAGTCTTTCATTACACTTTCGGTGTTTAGTGTACTGCCACCTATGTGGTAATTCATGGGTACATGTTTTTTCCCAAAGGGGATAACTATACATTTCTTGGCATTAAGCTTGAGCCCATGGCTCTGGCACCAAGCATCTGTTTCTGTAAGGCCCTTTTGTAGAATATCCACATCATTTGGAGATTCAATAATGGCTCCCAGAATAAGCATACTAGTGCCAGTGTACAAGAACAAAGGGGACATCCACAACTGTGGGCAGTACAGAGACATCAAACACCTATCCCATTGCATGAAAGTTCTGGAGAGGGTGATTGATAAGCGGATACACAGAGTAGTAGAATGTAAGATAGGAGATGAGCAGTTGGGATTCAGATCAGGATGCAGCTCCCACTGGGAACCCCTCTGTGAGGATGAGCACTGTTCGTACTTGAGTTAATAGGTCCTTATACATAGCCTGCAGTAATTTTACCAATGTTTCATGGACTTTAAATCACTGTACTACTGCCCAAATCAGCTTTCTTGGGACCTTGTCATATGCTTTCTCCAAATCTAGGGATGCCCATTTGGACTCTTTCCTCATCTCTAGCTTCTTCTCAAGTATCTATCTCAATGCAAACATTGGGTCAATTGTGCTGCATTCTGATCTGAATGTAACTTCCCAGTCTTCAGACTGGTGTCTGTTGACCTTATAGTCTTCTCTGACCATTGCTTGCAGCTGATCATGGCAACCAGTGGTTTATACTGTGAGCCGACTGTTTCACTGGGGATGACTTTGCAATTACTGATTCTACCCTACTGCCCTTTCTTACTAGCAGGAGATCTACCTGAGTTGCATATTTACCACTCTTGTATGTGATCTTGTGACTGTCTTTCTGAACCATGTGTTGACTAGTATCAAGCCATTTTCCAGACAGAAGTTTAGAATGGCCTCCCTTCTTTATTTGGTTTGTCCCACTTATGTGGACCCAGAAAGTCTTATCCTGTTCTGTCTGTCCCGATATGTGCATTGAAGTCACACATTATAAACTAATTCATGGTGTCCTGCTTTTTCTAGTAGGTCCTGCAACTACTGCATAAATGCACTCATTTCCTCACTATCACAGCCCTGCTATGGGACATAAACTGACATTATGAACACTGCCCTATCATTACACTGGAGTCTGATTGCCATGAGTCTGTCACTAATTCTGATGATATTCCTCCCTGCCTTCTAAAGCCTCTTTCTCACCACAGTTCCCACACCATCTCTAGCCTGTCCTCCTCCTGAGTAGTAGACTCTGGATCCCAAGCCAAATGTTGTTTGCTGCATTGCCCTTCCATCTTGTCTCCTAGATTCATAGGATGCCCAGCCTCCTCAGTGCTCTCATGTCATTCACATCCAAGCTCAGGCCTGTCAGTGAACCTATACTATATTAGTACTCAGGACTGCATAACATCTGTAAAGCTTGATGTTCCAAAGGTGCTTATTCAACAGTGTTTTATATACTGTAATTTAGCTTGATTAGAGTACACTGTTCTGTAATTTCCCTGCACAACTAAATAGATATTTTTCCACTTTGATATACTTGACTATCAAACTTTATTCCTCTGTTTGACTGCATGGTTGTAACTGCTTCACAGACTGTTTTTTCATGCAGATCCTCTGTTTTCATGGTCTTGCTCTGTCCCAGTACATAATTATTTACTCATACTGCTTTAGTATTCTGTACCCATCCCAGTTTCTAGATAATCCTGATGTTCAGCATTTATTGAAAGCATCAACCAATCAATTATCTTGTTACACTGAGAAAATCATGCTCAACATTATTTTCTGGGTTTGGTAGTTGGGAAGTCATCATGTTCCCTTTCATGGCACAAGCAGATATGTAAGTACTGCATTTAACATCAGTAACTTAATAACTGCTGATGTAGTGCTCATACCAGCTCAAAAACTTGAGGAATTGCAAAACCTATGTTGGTCCAATAAAAGGTATTATGCATTCATAGGTGTATACTAGGCTAATTATCACTAGTGACCTTAAAAGCCTAGCTGTGCAACCCAAATGTGACTAATAATTTTATTTTATATTTGACTTATAATGGGTGATTTACTGACTGCCTCTGTCCATCAGAGGCATAGGAGTCAGACCAGTGGTAAATCTTCTGATTACCCACCCATTGGTCTAAGTTGTACTTAACTAGGGATAGAGAGGGACTCTGCTTCACATGGATGGAGAGCCTGTTCCAGAGAACATAAATTCTCCACAAAATATATCTGTCTCTTCAACATGTCTTAGTTATGTTGCAGTTTAGGTCTTTTAATCTAGTAGTTCTGATGCTGTTTGTTTTCTGAATGCACAAAAGCTTAATCAAAACAAGGTCTGTGGATGCCTTATATACCAGGTAAAGATCACCTCTCAGAAGTTTGTATGATTACAAGTAAAGAGAGAGGGCTTTGAGGCAATCAGAGTGGGACTTTGTGTTTGTTCCCGGTATTCGTTTAGCAAGGAACCTTTGTGGACATTCCAGTTCCTGCATATGTCAGGTCAGGTACATACCCAAAGGATTGTTATACCTTTCTATGAGGGGCCTGATGAGGGCTGAGTACAGTGGTATGATGACCTCTCTGGATCTAGATGCCATGCCCTTGCTTATAAGCTGAGAAACATAGAAATGTTTTCTTATGACCCTGGACACATGTTGGTCGAAGGCTAGGTTAACTTTCTACATTAGTTCCTAGATCACTGACTAGTGAATAAACTTCTAAGGGTGTTTTATTGATGGCATAGTTGCTCGGGGTGGCAGACTTCCCAAGAGGTACTATAATGCATTTCTTGGTATTGATTTTAAGCCATGGCTTTGGCACCAAATGTTTGTCTGTATTTGACATTCCTAACGGGATCTCATCTTGGGAGGATTCAGTGACTGCTCTCAGTTTGCAATCATCTGTGAACTTTGTTAGCCAGACGCCTTTGACATTGACTTTGACATCTGAGAAGTAGCTATCAAACAAGACTGGGCCTAGCACAGAGCCCTGAGGGATCCCATTGGTGATCAGCCTCTTTGGAGAGGTGGCCTCACCAGTTCTGACCTCCTGTGTCCTACCAGTGAGTTAGCTAGCTATTCAGCACATTATATAGGGGTTTATGCCAAGTTCTGTAAGTTTATTGACAATGCCCGAGTGGGGTATTGTATCAAATGCCTTAGCCAGATCTAGGTAGGCAGTATTCATAGTTTTTCCCTCATCCATTGCCTTAGCGACTTTTTCAAAGAAGTCCACCAGATTCAGCAAGTGTGACATTCCTTTGACAAAGCCAAACCAGGGTAGATCCAGTGTCTAGAGATTTGCTATGCCCTTGCTGATAATTTGCATGATAAATCTTTCTGTAGCTTTGTAAATAAGACTAGTCAGTCTAATGGGTCTGTAGTTTCAAGGATGTGTTGAAGGTCCTCCTTTATGAAGAGGGATGACTGTCACAGTTCTCCATTCATGTGGCACAAAGCTTGTCTTAATATTATAGTTAAATAATGACTCCAGGTGTCCTGATAAGTTGTATTTTAGACTGTTCAGGAGACAACCTGGGATGCTATCAGGGCAAATTTACACTATATTCTTAGCTTTAGTGAGTGCAGCTAGTACATACTCCCTTGTTATAGTTGGGGGGTTTATGTTTGAGGGTATTATTTGGCAATTCTTAAGGGTGGAACTGATTTTGTCCTGTAACAGGTTTGCTATACCGCCAAGCTCAATGAATGTGACACCATTAACCACCAGTTAGGCACATTGTTGTGTGCTGCCTGTGACAAAGGGAGACAATGCCAGCATAGCTATCTGGAATTTTGTAAATAATTATATGCCATTTGCAAATATCAACATGATTTATAAGGTGCTTGTATTATAATACTATTATATGTCATGTGTATATCAAACTGCTGGTACAGAAGTGTGTGTTGAAAAGTTTTTTGTAAAGTGCTGTTTGAACTGTAACCATTGTTTGCCCTACTGGAACAGAACAGAACAGAAATCCACATGCAATATTGTAAATATTTATGTGTATATATTTTAAGAGTGGAATCTGCTATATAGGAGGTTAACTTCAGAAAAATAACTGAAATTAAATTACTTTATGGCTACTCCATAAAAGATGGTATCTGTCAGTTTCAATGCAGCAAGGAGACACAAATGTCTAAAACTAGGGAACTTTCTGTATTGTCTCTAGGGTGAAATAAATACTAGTCTTGAAATGTGACTGTTTTATGACTTCCAGCATCTGCCAAAGATCTGAGGTATATGTATTTTCACAGGTAGATGCTAAATACTGCCAGCTTCCAGCAGTGGGTTTTTAACCTGGGATAGAGTCAGATGGCAAGAAATGATGTCATTCTACAAGATACCCCAGCAGTAATAATTGAGATACTAATGTGAAAACTCATTGAGTGAGAGAGAGCATTATGTATTCTGTCTTGGACCTGACAACAACTACAAGAACCATTCACCACACCTGCCTTACTCTGTAAGTAAGTTTCTAGGGTATAGTAACTCTCTTAGATACAGTCGGGAATATAGTAAAGCTTAGTTTAGATATTTTTCTTTATTTATTTGAGACTGTCCTGCAATGTCATTTTAAATGTTTCCTGTTATTTTGAACTCTGATGTAACTGAATACATATTGAGTATTTTCTTGTTTTTTTATTATTTATTATTAAATATATGTTGAAACCTTTCTTTGTGGCTGATCTGTCTAGAGATATTTAGGTTTTGAGAGTACTTGCATATTTATTTGGTGACACTCCTAATAGTTTTGCTCTTGGTCAAACTACCATTTGTATTAATATTAATATTACACAGTAAGATTGGACACCCTTTGTTAAGGGCCATAAAGTAGTTGATAAGGAGTTGACTGGTGGCAGTGATAACTACTTTAGTGTCTGGACAAAAGGGGGCATAGCTAATAAACATTTGCCAGTCTTTCCCAGGTGTGTGTGTGTTTGTGTGTGTCAGCCACTTAGGCAGGGACACAAAGCACCATTTGGACAGAGAGGGTGCTGGAGGTCTTGATTTGGCCACACAGCTGAGATCTCACCTCTGTAGAGAACTGGGAGAGTCTTCCTGCACCTATTCTGAGATCAAGTCAATTGTCAACTTTTTGCAACTGCATCAAAAATTCTTAATTTTCACTGATTTGTTGATATCTGATGTAATCATAAATGCTTGTTGATTTATTATCACCTACCTCATCTGTCTCCCCACCATGCAATACCCAGATCTTCAATAAACTGCTGAAAGATTTGAGGGTTTGTTTTTCCTTCAAAAGGTCATCCTCCAGCCTTTAGGTGACTTCAGTGTTACCTTGTTATGACCTGCCAAAAAGAGATGTCACTGAGCATCTCAATGACCTCTCTCTGACATCATTAATTAATGCCCTTACTAGCCCAAACAAGCTAAGTTTCAATCATTCATTAATTGGCACTATTACTAACAAACCACAGAACATCACCAGTATATGTGTGCTGCTTTCAAACTCTAGTAATCATTGTTGAAAAAACAGTATTTTAGATTACAGGTATATAGGACAAACCAGTAGAAAGTTCATGATAAGGTTATTGAAACACCTACTGGATAATAAAAATAGATTAAACGGTCCTGTGTCCAAATATTTTCATAACATGCATGTCAGTAATCTTAATGAAGCTTAAGTAAGGCGATGTATAATATTAGCAGCTATTATATAAGAAAAGTATTTAAAAGTTTGGTTCAGTGAAATCTAAGGGTTAAATAATAAATGTAAATGAAGAGTTTGATGCAGACTGTGTATTTTAGTCTTCAATTTCATTTGCTAGGGAGCTTATATACTAGTGGTTTATATTAATCATTATGCCATTAATTTAATGCATCCGTTTTATTTGTTTTTGTGCTGTTAGAAAGTGTCAGTGAGAAGAAGGACTTGGCATGGACTATATTGTCACAGTCTGAGAGATCTTCCTTGGTGTCATGCTATCTATATTATTGATGGTTTTTCACATGGTAGTTACAAATGGAGTGTCGACTATTGGTATGTAAAGAAGGTTAAACACTATTATCCATAGGAAAAGCTTTAAAGTAACATTCAGCTACACTGCTTGTCTGTTAGTAGGCATTATCACTTTTGCCTTATCACCTTTGCATTAATGTGTCAGAGTACTTGTTCACACAATACTATGATTCCAAGTTGTGCATTCAGGAGCTTCTGACAAAACTGGAAAACTTGTGCACTGATGGTGCAAAGTACATATTATATATTTCTCTGTACATCAAGGAAATCCACAAGTTTGTTGACTCCATTACTAGCGGCTTGAATTTTTATAAACACAAAGTTCACTTCAATGAGATTTTTCATTCTATGGACCAGAAGGTTGCACAGGTGAAACAAAGGAAAGACCGGAAGCCGGAACATGACAATATGGATTACCTGACTAGGACAGTTTACTCCCAAACCTCCTGGCACAGGTACTAATGCACATGACCCACCCACTCACACTCCCCCAGAGATCAGAGAGGCTTGCAAAAAAGTAATTACCATCTTCACCAACCCCAGGTCAGCAGAAGGGTGGAAACAAGTGAAGAAAACAAGTAACTAGAGGGGTTGATTTCACCACAGAAAGTGGTAAATACAGTGATGGAACAGAGTGGAGTGGGAGACCACAATAATAGTCAAGATACTGAAAAAATAACTTATTTGTTGGTGTTTATATATATATATATAAACTACACACTACACTGACTTCCCATTGGTCAAGTGCATCATTCACTGTTTTTGAAGAGATTTAAATTCATCTCTTCCAGTACAGCAAATATGGAGTACACTTTATTGGATCTGAAGCTCTTCACTTGCAATTTGAATTTCCAGGTGTTGTTTGGTGACAAGGGTCTATTACAAACTGAGACTAATCCCTTCAAAATGAATGTTTAGCCAATCCCCCATCACACACCACTATCAACATATTTGAAAAGATTTGTGAGAAAGAGATTTGAGAGCTTTTCAGTTCCAAACTTATAGTGTGGTCTCCCTTAATGAAATATCCATTGCATATAGAAGTATCAAAGTCACGCTTGATGAATTGCTGTTATGTGACAATATTACACATGACTGCACAAGTTTCTTTCTGTGACCAATCCAGTGGTTCCTAAAATTTTTGGAATCCCAAAAGTGCATTTGAATGTAGAGAACCCTCCTTTAAGGCCCATTGTGGCCGCATGTTGCTCTATTACAGAACCACTGGCAAAGTTTATAGATCAGAAATTGAAGGACATGTTTCACTCATTCCCATGCATTATTAGGGATGCCTGGGACCTGCTGAACAAATTATGTCATATCAATGTTGATAGCATTTCTTTATTTGCTGCATGTGAGGTACAAAGTTTATTTTCAGTTATCCCCCATGACAAGGGGTAGGAATGGTTTGAAGAAATTTTTGAGAGTTGGGGGGGCTTTCAGAGCAAGATCATGTACTTGTACAGGACTTTATGGACATTGTGCTAAATAACAGCTTTATGGCCTTTGTTGGTGAATATTATAAACAACTTACAGGAGTAGCGATGAGGGATGCATGTGCCCCCCATTTTTGCAAATCCTTCTCGTGTGTGAATTTGACACCCTTTTTAAGGAGGTGCCATTATTTAGTGGTTGCTTGGGTTACTTCAGATATTTTGACAACTTATTATTTGTGTGGAAGGGTACCGCCAATGACTTTTGGCATTAGTGGAGGTGATGGGGTCTAGTAATAATTTTTTAAGTTTACTTGCCATTTGGATGTGCAGCGGATCAACTTTTTGGATATTGATATACGAAGGACAAGTTATATTTGTTTAGAAAACCAGGTATGTAGGAAGCCTACCTATCAGAATTCATTTTTGTCATTCACAAATTGCCATCCTTTCCACAAAAGGAAAGGAATTGTGAAATGTCAGTTTATCAGAGTTTCATGACTGACTTCTAATGATGTCATATGCCAAGATAAATTCTCCATCCTTAAGAACATGTTTTTAGGGAAGGATACCCCATCTCCCTTTTTGATAGTGTTCAAGCTGAGGTATGGGAAGGGAGAACAGAGAGATATGCAGCCCTTATAAAGGGTGCCTTGGTGAATTCTACCAGGTTTAACCAGAAGGACATTAATAAATTCACTGATCAAAAGTGAATGATCCCTCAATATTGCCTGGATGTTAAGAATACTGAGCAGATTATTTGCAAGAACCGGCATGTTTTTTCCTGGGATGAAGGGACCCAGCAGTTGGTTAATAGCCATCCTGCATTTACATACAAAAGAAAGCCCAACATCACAAATTCATTGGAGAGACCTTATCTAGACCTTGTTTCCAGACTTCTAGTTACTCTCAAATGAGGGAGATGTCCTCAATGCTGTTACATTGAGAACAATTATATGGGTCCCTTAGTGGACATTATTCTGAAACATGCAAAATTGAGCAAGTTTTATTTCTGTTCTGAAAGTTTGGTATACAATGTGGTTTGTACTCAATGTCTAGTGTTTTATGTAGGCAAAACTAGCAATGCCTTCAACAAAAGAATCTGTCAGCATGTCTATAGTACACTGAAGGCTGATAGAAAGAGCACCCTTGCTTGGCATTCCCTATTCTTTCTAGGTTTTAAAAGATTCATTTTTTTTTATTTTGGAACAAGGACAAGCAGCTGTCTACACAAGGGGGGGGGGCTATATTAGAACATTGAATATTTAACAGTTCGAATCACTAAAGGTCGACCTTTAGTGATCGAACTGTTAAAACATTGAATGTTCACAAAAAAAATTAAAACAAAACAAAAAAAAAAACTAAATGGTATAGGCAGGGGGCAAGTCCCCATGCACCCCCCACACCCCCCACTACTTAAATATACCAACTCCTAGACCGCACTACATTGAAGTAAATGGAAATCTCCCCTTACAGAGATTTCCGTTTACTTGTTTGCTGTCCTGCAGTTTTGCTATTCTCATGTCGGCAATGTCAGATTCGACATTGTCGGCTTTCGAGAATGTAATATAGACCCACACAATGGAATGGAAGAGCAAATTATTGCACTGTCATATATTGTGGCAACTTAGATTAGACACCACAGATTTGCCAGGGATTAATGATGGCATTTCTATTATCAGTGAGCTTAAAATGAGAGCTTCCAAGTTGTAAATAGTGTGATTCATTCTATATTTACTGTTTCTTTAAGTTTTTCCCGGTCTTTAGTGGTTCCTGTCACATGACTTGGTGTTTCTGGGGATGTGTTTATGAATTTCCTTTTAAAGATTGTTTCTACTTCCTGTTTCATGGTTCTGATCATGTCTTTTATATAAGATGAAAGTGCTAAACCATGACTGTTTTTGTTTTGTTATTAAAGTTCCGAGTTTGTTTGGCTGCTGGTGTTCGTTTTTTTTTTTTTTTTGGATTAGTGTTTCAGTACTGGGTTTCTTGCTTATTTTTGGATCTTTGTACATCTTGGTATATTGCTCATAGGCTTCTATGATTTAGATAAACCTGATGTACAGATATATGTGTAGTGCATAGTATATACTGGCTGGGCTTTATGTACACACATACAAGCAAACAGTTGTTTTACATTTCCAGAACCAAACTGCAATAATGTCACTGTGTTGGGTGTAGACATCACCAATGTTTGTACTGCATTTAAACTGACACTATGTACTTCATTTATAACTATCTGTATTGTGCAGTGGATACTGAGTAGTATGTGATGGGTCTTTGTGTGACATAACCATTTAAGTCTATCAGTACAAATAAGGGATGAGTAAAGTGGGACTATAACTTCTTTGGACCTTGAGTGGATACCATGAAGGATAAGCTGTGCAAGATGGAAGGATTTTCTAACCAGTGTAGAGACATGGTGGTCAATAGAGTGTCTTTTATCAATATACATAGCCAAGTCTATAATGACTGTTTCAAATATGAGTGGGATGCTATCTATATAATAAGCAGTAGTGATGATAGATTTACCAAAGGAAGCTATGATGCATTTCTTAGTGCTGAGAGTAAACCCATGATTATTACATTAAGCCTGGAGAATGTGAGTATCAGAATGGGATTTGATCACCACCAGACTGCAGTCATCAGCAGACTTGCTACACCATAGTCCCATGATATCAGCTTTGAGGTTTGATGTGCACATACAGTTCAGTAATGTGAGTGATTAACACTGATTCTATTCATATTTGCATAATGAAGATATATACAACTTGAAAATATGGATACGTTATAGCTCATCGAACTGAAGAAAAAAGCAGTAGCAAATTTGCTGGTTGATAGAAGTGAGGCAGAAAATATTCATGGCTGCTACAGGTGTGGATTTCCATGAGTGCTGAAGAAACTAGAATAAGAAGGGCTGTGAGGGCAATGTATGTGGGGTCATATTAGACTGCATATTGTTGAGCTGAGATTGTAAGAAAACGGGAATAAAGACAGGAAGGAGGTACAAAGTGTAGTTTTAAGTTACCCTGTGGATGCACCACTTGTTTTCTTCCACAGGTCCCAAAGTTCTTTCCTGAAGATACTGAATGCACAGAAATGAGGATAGTTGGTAGGACACGCCATGCTGAAGCAACTGTATTTATAAAATATTTTATTGTCAGATCCTTTACATGCAGAATCTGAATGTTGAAAGAATGCAGGGGCGTGATAAGTGCCTACCAGATCTCGTGAGTAATTATAGTCCAATAAGCAGCTTTTTAAGGAAGTCAAAGAGGATATGAACATAACTTTTGATGCTTAAGGCACAAAAAACACATCATTCCTACTTCCTCTTCCTCAAAACAACAATGCAAAAAAAAAAAAAAAATACCACAGAAATTCATACTGTGAAATGCTACACGCATATACATTTTATTGCCATACAGCATTAGCATGCACTTACTAGGTGAATGCAAAGACTACACAGGTTTCCCACAGCTTTGAAGCCTAAATGTTTACATTCCTCAACTTACCCACTCACTAGAGTAAAAAAGACAACATATAACAACGTTGTCCTACAGCACAATTCTTAGTAAGACTGCATACTGCAAATAAGTATATTTTGCTTTGTTACAAGAGTTGTAAAGCCTCGCAAAGATAACAATTTTGCTGTGTTGTGTCTTCTGGCTTTTCCTGGTTAGGGGTCGCCCCAGCAGAACTCCGGTCCACTAATGATTGGCAGTTGATTTTTACATGCCAAGTTGCCAGCCCTGACACACAACCTTCAACGAAGGTACGCCCATTCACATGTCTCCACGCAGAAGACACTCTAGCTGAGAATCACACCGAACAGCATCTTACTGTGAGGCAACAACACTACCGCATCACCACCACCGTGGATCTTCGCAAAGATAACAATAGCTAGAGGAAATTGACATGGATAAGCATTTATAAAAAAAACAGATGGACTCCTTTTTTGGAGATAAGATTTTTATTACTAGGTTAGAAAGGAATAGGGCTCATAATGACCACCTCTGTGGTCTTGGGTGTATAAAGATGATTGCAATATTGTATAAAATATCTAATGCTCTTATTCATCTCTATTCTGCAGAGGAATGAAACCGTAAATGCAGTGCAGATTAATACATGAAAGGAAGGAACTGTCTCATACCCATTCAATTAAGAACATTTAATACACAGTGACTGGAAGGTACATAAGTATTTTAGTGGCTCACACATGACTCTAACCCTTCACACAGTATACTGCAAAGACATGACACCCCTACCACCCACCTTTAAAAATAAAACAAAAAAAAAAACAAAGGAAGTTCAGCATGCACTAAAATCATAGACAAAACATTTAAGTTATACGAAAAGGGTTAACCAGCTCTACACCTGATTTATCAGCAATCAATGTCAGCCATCTGTGAAGCAGGGAAACAGCAGAGGTAAGTTATGTGTTGCTAAAATGAAGGTATCATGTAGGCTGTCCATTAACATGTTTGCATTTGTAAGGAAAAGAGTCAACAGGACAATGTTGATATTATGGGAGGATATTAGCATAACTTTTAAGTAAAGTCCCTGAATACACACAAGGTGTGACATGCTTACCGCCACTCCCACAAAACAAACATAGGTTTAATCCCATTTGAACTTTATAATGTTCTGGATACTTTATCTACACTTACACATGAAAAACATCTTAATCTATGAATGTCCATACTGATTGCCTTTCTCTAGCTCAGTAATGCACACAGATTTTACCTAAAGCTTTTCCCTGTATCCTTAAACTCCACCTTCTCTTCCTATTTCATCTTCTATTGCCCTTTAATGTGTTTCAAAAGTACTCCTCTCACAACAGGTTAATGACTGCTTTCCTGGTACCTTTCATACATAGTGCATCTGTTCCCCCATCATATATTCCTTTCTACCTTGTTTCCCTTAACACTCAACCTTCTCAATTCCCACTTACAGCCTGAACTGGCAGGTGTAGCAAAGCACTGTCATAGCTAAGTGTATGTTAAACATTTAATTTGCAACATGACTGATCTAGAGGGTTTGGTGTCGTAGTCAGTGCAAAGACCAAAGAATATTATCGTAAGCAGGATTTTGAACAAAATGTAGCCATAGCTCTTTATTAGTCACCTAAATGGTTCATAAAGAACAGGTAACCAATTTATTGTGTATGGCATGATTACAAGCAGAAAGGGCTTACCATTACTGACAATTTGATTACTACTGTTAGGTGGTATGATGTGTGATTGGCTGGTCACATGACCATATTTCAATTAGTTTGGGCAATTTTTTTTTTAATTTATTCTTTGTTGACTGGGTTAGTCCCACTATAGGAATCTCTTTTGGGGGAGACCTGAGGTGGTATTTATACTACTAGGGGATGTTTTATCAGGGCATAGGGGAACTTCCCCTACTCATCACTGTTGTGACTGGGACCCATTTTGGAGGAGCACTTCAAGTTTTCATTCCAGGCACAGAGGTGACATGGAGAAACAGGGAAACAGATAGAGAGAGAAGGAGTTGATGGAGTATCAAAACTGGAGAATACATTCAGGATTCTGAGGAAATGCTTCAAAGAAACTTATTTGATGGAGGTGAGTCAGCAAATGATGGATGTTCCAGTTAGGAGGGTTGAGGGATGATTTACTTAAGGAAATGGTGGTGCAGAGTGAGTCAGAAAATGAAGGAGATATTTCCTGGGCATATATTATGGAAAAAAAAATACAAAAGGAGGATGCAGAGACAATCCTGATGAATAGTGATGAGATGGAGAAGAAAACATATGCAGAGAAAGTGAAATGAGGCTAAAGTGGAGTAGCAGAAAAAAGGCAGAAGAAAATGAAAAATGAAAGTATGCAGTAAGGACTCAAAGAAAAGAAGACAAAGAAATGGAAAGGTATGAAGTATGGACAATTGAATAGCTCCTTCGGGTATAAAAGCACATGAGGTAATAGCATTTATTCTTATGAAAAAAAAAAACTTTGTGACATTATACTTGAGACCAGTGTTTTTGTAACCAAAAAGGTGGCAGTACACATATGTTGCATTTGGGTCACCCCCCCCCCCAAAAAAAAAATACTTCTTTTTTTCCAAATCCTGTTTTATGTATAAGTAAATAACATCTTTTCACTTAATAATAAAACAATTTAAGTCACTTCTCACAGCAAATTATTAAGGATGATATTGGATAATAATCTTAAAATTTACCTGCATTATCCTTGAGTTACTATAACTGCTCATTTGTGCTCTTTTGAAGGAGTATACTGATGTCCTCTCACATTTCCCTCTCTGCTTACATGCCTAGTATAATTAATTATTTCCTGGGCATTATTGGCTTAAGTATTGGTGTCATTCAAAGGGGAGCCAATGCCTGTCAGCCTGGGATGACATGCTCAACAAGACATGATGCTTCGCTAGGGACGGCTTGCACCTGTCACCCCTGGGCTTTTGGCTATTGGCAAAGGCTCTTGCTACCCCCATAGTGCCTTTTTTAGGCAAGGCTCAAAAGACAAACCCACCTCCATAGGTATCACAAGGGATAAGAAACTAAGAGTAATGCTACTCAACGCCAGAAGTCTATATCTCAAGATGCACGCACTTGAAACTCTCCTTAGCATGGAGAACATCGATATCTGTGCAGTAACAGAAACCTGGTTCTAGGCTCCCGAGAGCACCCCAGCACTACCAGGTTATACCTCATACCATGCTTTTCGGCCCCAAAACTTGGACCGAACCACAAAAGGAGGGGGAGTATCAATATTCGTCAAAGATACCCACACCTCCAGGTTGGTGGCACAGCACGAAGCATCAGAGACTATCCATGTGCAACTAACAGTGGGTAAAACTGCCTTCCAGTTTATAGCCTGCTACAGGCCACCCTCCCAAACCCAGGAACCCCACTCGGCCTTCCTGAGAACACTGGAAAATATGAAGGTCTCTCCAAACACCATTATATTGGGTGACTTCAACTACCCAAACATAGACTGGGAGCATTACTCTAGCTCCAACACCCTAGCCCAAAGGTTCCTAGAATTTATAAACTCAAATGCTATGGAACAACTTGTTACCACTTCCACAAGAGGGGAAAACATACTGGACCTGATCATCACCAACATGGGGACTCTATGCTCCAGACCAGAAGTGTATCCCTCACTGGTAAGATCAGACCATAAACTAATCTCACTGGATATTCACATCCCAACCCCACCTCCTGCCCAGAAAACCACAGTGAAAAACTTCTCTAAAATATATTTCACACTCCTCAAAACCGAGGTGGAATCCTTCAAAGCCCCCGGGCCTGTGGAAAATACGGCCCAGACCGCAGAATCCTTTATAAATGCATTCTGTGAACACCTTCAGGAATGCATGGATCATGCAATCCCAAATAAAACCAAGACCCAATCCTCCAAAGGCAGACATCCTATCTGGTGGACCCCAGCCATAAACAAACTATACAATAGAAGGAGGAAACTACTAAATGATAGAGCAAAATCCCAAAAAGGGAAGGCATCTCTGATCAATATTAGCAAAAAACTACGGGCACTCATAAAATCGTCTAAGGCCAGCTTCGAGAGAAAAATTGCACAGGACACTAAGGATAATCACAAGGCTTTCTTTAGTTATGTTAGGAACCTGGGTGGGAATTCCCAGATATGCTCAGAATTAGTCCAAAATGACAAAAAATACACCAAACCCACAGACATTGCCAACATCCTAGCTGACAGGTTCAGCGCAAACTCCCCCCCCTCCCCACCAAAAGGGCAAATATCTATCCCAGCAGAGTGCTGCCCTCCTGACATCTCATCAACGTGTCTTAATAACATAAATTCCCTGATCCATTCTAGCCCTAAGTCTTGAGGTTTCGCAGTATATAAATCTTTAACGTTGATTGTGAGGAAACAAGAGTTGTCCTGATATTCCAATTTACTGATGTTTTCCAAAAACCTCCATGGGTCTTTACAAATTTGATGCTCTTGTTCTATTAGGGGCTTCAGAATACTATCAATGACCTTGGCACAGCAATATGTCACTGACCCCCTCCCGTCTACAGTGGGTTGGGAACGGGGGGTCTGTGATTGCTTTATGAATTTTGGGTGTTCCAAAGAGGGCTGGTGTTCTAGGAGCAATAATAATTAAATACTGATGTGTGTCAATGTCAGTGAATGTTTCTAAAAAAAAATTGTCTAATATAGCTCTAATCTTTTTATATGCAGCATTAACTTCACTGATGCTCACTTGTGTGTAAGCTACATTATTGAGATGTTTAAGCATACACTTACTGTATTCATGTTGGTCCATAAATAGCAGCCCCCTTCCCTTATTGGGTTTCATCACCCTGATGTTACATTAATTCAACAAGTTCAAAAACTGAAGCTCGTGTGGCATAATATTGACCTTGTTGTTCTTCTTATGATGTTTATTATTAGCTATAGCTCTTAAGTCCATTTCACATATCTTTTCTAAAATGTTCAGACAGGGGTGCAATGGTGGGTTAAAGAGACTCGATACTCTTAAAGGGTTCATGAGAGCAGAATTAGCCCCCATAAGTGCGTTTAAGTTTAATTTACGCACAAAAAGTTTTAAGTCAGTAATAGTTTTAACAACATCCATATGCTTGTCTGGAACAAAGGAAAGCCCTTTAGAAAAAAAGTCTATAATTTCCTGTGTAATAGTCAGCCCTGTATAGTTGTATATCTTGAAGTCACCTTCAAGACTGGTGTGTATGTGTGGTTCACATACGGAATTGAGTGTTATCTCCTCTGTTGATTCTGTCGGTTCCTCGTTTGCCTGTGGTTCTTGTTCTGTTGGACATCGGGGTTCCTCTGAAAACCCTGCTGATTAACAGAATTACACCTACTGTCATTATTGTTGGATAAATCATGTTGCTGGGGCAGGCTGTTGCTCTGAGCATTGTTGTTGTGATTAAGTCTTTCAATGCACCGTAGGGGTTGTTCTCCCCCCCTGTTGGTAATGGGTTCACGACTGGTGGAGTTGTTCATCCCTTCTACTTCATTTAGGTTATTATCTGTGTCAAATAACTGGTTGGTAAGGGTTAGTGTGTTCAAGGGGGGGGGGGGTGGCGTGGATATGCCCTATAATTTGCATATTCTTGCAAGTCTCTGGCTATCTTTTTCTTTTTTGTTATCAATATTTTAGCCATGGTGGCTTCAATGCTAGTAATAATTCTAGCATATTCATATTTGTAACGTGGGAATTCATTGCTGGTTTTGATAGCATGCTCAAGAATCTCTAATTCCCCTTTTAAGTTATTAATGTCAGCTTTATAGTAATTGATCAAAGAATGTAAGAATTCAAACCCTTGTTTATCAAAAAGGGCTAACAACTCTCGATGGAAAAGGGAGTTTTCAACGAGGCCCACTGGGTAACGCCACTGGCGCAACCCCTTAGGTACTATTTTTTTATCAATGCATTCCTGTAAATATGCTGTTTCAAGTTGGAGTTTTTTGCATTTGTAAAGCTTATAGTCAAAGTCATTAATACAGTTAGATATAGTACTCACCACTGAGTTTTGTTCTTGTGTAACTCCAATATTAATCGCATCCCCGAAAAAATTGTTATTATTAAGAAAGTTGACCATAGAAGGAAAAGGGCAAGCTTCAGGAGCTGGTGAGTTGTTAATCAAGTCACGGTTACCATGTTGCTGTGTTGCCACTTTAGAAATCGGTTGACTATCAGTAGGGTTATGGTTAAAAGCTGAGGGGTGCCCCTGGCCAGATATGTTCTGTTGGGTAACTTCATTACCTTCATTCCGAGCCGGTCTCCTTTGTAGTGAATTATCATCATGCTGCAAACAATCATCCATCCACTGAGTCAGGCTGTCCACCCACCCAAGCAAAACTTGTACTAAGGCAGTTAAATTACCAATGGCGTTCACCTCGGAGGAATCTGCACTTTTGGAGTTATTGAGTTCATCCTGAGTGAATAAGATTTGGGACAATGCTCCGGTTCCACTCACCATAATAAAAACTAAATAACACTTGAACAAAATGGCTAAAACTAGTAAAACAGGAAAAGCAAGCTGGAAACCAATGGAGAGCCAAAGAATTTATTAATTAAACAAACAAATATGGTTAGTGCTTTCGGTGAACTCAGTGCTTCACCTTCTTCAGACAATAGTTTAACTAATTAAGGCACATTTTATACAAAATATGGTTCAATTAAGCAATCAGATTCGTCCCTCAATCTAAGCTTAAAGGACCATAGACTAAAGTTCATAAGTCAACAACAGTACACAGATATGTATGTTTAAAATACGCCATTGACAAACTGCTGCTCATAACAAGACCAGAAATCATAAACACAGTCATTTCAATGTAGAAATCTGTGTTATAAAAATTAAAAAGTAGTCGATATCCATAAACTTCATTTAAAAATCATTTAAAAGTCAATGTCCACATTCAAAATGTACATTCACATTCAATCTGAAAGAGAGAGATTCTCACTCAGAGCAACACTAGGAGGAAGATTGGAAGTGTGACCTGCAAGGGCGGAAACAAAGAAACACAGATCAAAAGCTTCTGCCCCTGATGTCTTCTTTTAGAACAAATGAACGCCTTGCATGCCGACTGCCCACCATCTTGGGCAAGGACTAACAGGACTAAGAGAGCTCAGGCCCTACAAGGGACCACAAAGGTTCTTATAAGAACCCACGGAAACCCAGCCCGGTCTAAGGACGACTGTAATAGGTCTGGCTTACTAGGATACTTTCCGGGTTCCTTTGTAAGGCAGGTCAAAGGGCGACTGTAATAGGTCTGGTTTACTAGGACACCCTCCAGGTTCCTCTGTAAGGCCACATAGACCACAAAGGTTCTTCTAAGAACCCACAGACCACATCTGCAGGAGCCAAGCCTTACATAAGGGGACACCTACAGAGGACTGATCTGACAGGGTACCTAGGGCGGCCCTTGTAAGGGCCACTTCAGCTCTAACCAACACAGCAACAGCCCTCTTCATGACTTCAACAGTCCTATTCAGGACTACAACAGTCCTCATCAGGAACTACAACAGCCCTCCTCAGGGCGACAAAAGTCTACATCAGGATTACAACAGCCCTCCTCAGGGCTACAACTATAAGGACACCCCAGGACAACTACAGTACGAATCATCTACTGAAATGTCCTTTTGAGAAACACTGCTTATGGAAAAAATACAATACTAAATTACTAAGGCTCATATCTGGCATTATGCAGTCCTGCCACAACTGTGAATTAAATTACATGACTATAACCCTGCAGGATGTAAAATACAAACAGCTCTTACAACTAATTCTACTTGTGAAAATAGAAGTACGGAATAATGCAGAAGAACAGTCTTCCCACAACTATAAATTAAAATGTAAGACTAAGGTCCCAGAACAAAATAAACAATACAAACAGATAACTTTATTGGCTAAAACGTGGAAAAATACAAAAGTACAAAGAAATATCAACACACAGGTTACTGTAGGTACAACTTACATATTTAAGCAGAGTTGAGATGATTCTCTTTCTCATTTGATGAAAAGCTAGTTACTCAGAGTTCCACACCCCTCCAAGTATTGAATAAAATACCTTGTCTGGAGGTAGCTCTGTGCTGGAAATATCAGGCTGGCTATAGTGGCATTCAATCAAATAAAGCCAATATTGATGTTCCTTCAGAAACTTTAGCTTAATGTGTTAGTGGGGGATATGGCAGATACAGAATGCAACTTTAAGCAAGTAAATGATAAGCAGAATATAAAAGTACTGAAGCACAAACTGGAGCAGAGACAATTCTCTCACTATTGAACTTCTACTATAGTTTAAGGCACCAGATTGTATAGAAATTTACCATTAACACTCTTTAAGGAAAAATGCAGTAATAAGTTATAAAGGCTTAAATCTGGCAGCAGTTCACAGTCCTGTCACAGCTGTGAATTAAAATACAAAATATGACCCAGGAGGGTTTAAAATGCAATAGCTTTTATAAACAATTCTACTTGGGAAAATTAAAGAGCATGATATTGTAGAAACCCTTTCCTCTCAAAGCTGCAAATTAAAATACACAACCAAAGTTCTCCAGAACAAACTAAAAAATGCAAACAGATAAACTTGTTTGGCTAAAACATGGAAACAAACAGAAAATAACAAATAATTATCATGGGTTCATAGGTTCATATAAGGTTACTAGGCTATTGGCCCAAGAGTCCTTATAAGTCTAGCCATGTTAATCTCAAGTTTTCCTAATTGTCCTTATTGGTCAAAATCAACTGCCTCTGTCCAAGAGGAACATGGGTGTCACCCCCAGGTTGAACTTTGGGTCTTCCATTCATTTATCCATCTTGCACTTCAGTAGGGTAAGTGAGGAGATTGGCTTGTTCCAGAGCAGTGTCTGTCTCTGGGAGATATAGCTGTCTCTCCAACATGTTCTGTTAATGTGACAGGCTAGTTTAAGATCCCTAGAGGCAATGACTCTTGTGCCATTAGATTTGTGGATGTGGAACATTTACATCAGGGCAGGGTCAGAGACTGCTCTGTAGTCCAGGCACAAGTTATCTCTCAGCAGCATATATGATAAAGAATACAGTGACAGGGCTTTCAGTCTATTTACATAAGTCATGGTTGGAGGCCTGTATTTTCTCGGTGAGACACATGTGAGGTCTCTCCAGCTGCTGCAGGTGTCTGGAGAGATACATGCAAAAGGGAGCATTGTACTCTATTAGTGGTCTAATGAGGGTCAAGTACAGTGGGGGTTATAACATCCTTAGACCTGGATGCAATGCCCGTACTTATGAGGTGCGCAACATAGAAGGCTTTCCTTTCCACTGTGTAAACTTGGTGGTCGAAGTTCAGATTGCTAACTACCTGTGTTCCCAGGTCTCTAACCACTGGGTTTGAGAACAGGGGGCTGTTGTCAATACAGCAATTACCAGGGAATTCCACTTTGCCAAAGAGAATAATAATACACTTTTTTATGCTTAGTTTTAGACCATGGCTTTGGCACCAAACATTTGTCTGTGATAGCCCCTCCTGTAATATGGTAATATTGTTGGGGGACACAATGATCGCACCCAATTTGCAATCATCAGTGAACTTGGTAAGCCAAAGGCCATCTACTTTAGCCTGGACTTCCACAAAATAGATTCCAAACAGTAAAGGTTCATAGGTTCATAGGTTCATAGGTTCATAGGTTGGTACTAGGCTATCAGCCCTAGGGCCTATACAAGCCTAGCCATAACAATTCCCTGGCTATTTCTTCCCACATTATTTACTTTCCTGGACCCGATCCTTTTGGTATGCCACTGGTGATGCGCCTACTGGTAGAGGTGGAGTCGCCAACTTTGATAGTATGAGTTCTGTTGGTAAGCCACTTGGCTACCCATTTAGTGACATATGGACTAATCCTCAGCTGGGAGAGTTTCTCTATGATACCGGACTGTGAGATTGTGTCAAAAGCCTTGGCCAGGTCAAGATAGGCAGCATTCACTGTCTTGCCTTCATCCAGGGCATTGGTGACTTTCTCATAGAAGATGTAATAAGCATGATCTACTCTTAACAAACCAAACTGGGTTGGGTCTAGAGTTTGAAGTCACCAATGTCCTTGTTGATAAGCTCCATGATGATTCTTTCTATGACCTTGCAGATGGGACTGGTTAGACTGTTGGATCTATACTTCGCAGGGTTGGTTGATAGCCCCTCTTTGTGCAAGGGCATTACAGTTGCTGTTCTTAACCCGGCTAAAGCAAAGCCAATTCTCAGGCTATGGTTAAAGAGAGCGCTATGTGGGTCTGCTAGGTCCTATTTTAAATTGCTTTGTAAGCAACCTGGGATGTTATCTGCTCCCATTGAGGCCATGATAGCCTTGGAAAATGCAGACATAACTTGATCTCTAGAGATACTAGGCATAGGACTGGTGTCAGGTATTCCTTGGGGAATGGTTGGTGGGAGCAAAGGGAGAAGTTAGAGCCAAATCTGTCAGCTAGCAGGTTGGCAGTTTCCTCCAGTACAGTGTGAGTGGCACCATCTGCTACCAGTCTGGCAGATAGCTTGGCATTTCTTTTTAGATTTTGAACATAGTTAAAGAATGCCTTATGATTATCCTTTGCTAGGAGTGCAATTTTGGCTTTGTAATTAGCTTTAGAGGATTTTCAAGATTTCTGATTTGCTTGTTCAAGCTGGGGAGGGAATTTGCTCTATGACTAACAAGGGTTGTTTAATTTAAGGGTGTGGATGATAGGTGCAGTAATGCTACTCAGTGCACAGCTAAGTTGCCCTTAGTGCAGCAGGGAAGCTTGAAAGGGTTCCACTGACAGATGTCTTGGGAAAAATTGTGTTTCAAGACATTTGCATCTATACAGGGCACAACTAACCCCTGTTACACAGTGTGCAGCAACGAGCAAATGCAAGGCTTAAATGCAGGTAAAATTAAACAATTTTAAGATAATCTACCAATAGGAAAGCACACAGTGAACCTTCCTCCAGCAATCCTCAGATAAGGCTGGATGCACACTCTTCTGCCATAAGGGTGAAGGGGAGCCGTTCTTAATGCAAGATGGCTCATTTAGTGCTCAGGTTTAACAAAAACAGGCTATATTCAGCAGGCATACCTCTCAACCATAATGAATCCCTTGGAAATTCTCATTTTTGGGTGTAAAATAATAGGGTACTATGAATTCCCAAGTGGCCCTTTCAAATCCCTAATTGTTTTTATTTATATTTTTTAGTTGATGCTGATATCATTGTGCATCCTGCAATGTCATGAACATCGACCGCGGACTCGGTCAGGAAGAGTTCACTTAGAAAAGAAAAAAGAACAGTTGTTTAAGGATGCAGGTGGGAACCACTCAAAGAGGATGTTTCATTCCAACAAAAAATCTGTCACATGGAGCAATACTGAGAGCAGTTTCCAAATTCCAGCACTTATTCTTTCAGATATAATTGAAATGTAAGTATCTGAACTTTTGAAATGTGGGTATCTCGTTGATAGTTACTTGTAAGCAGTATATATTTTGAGTTTTGTTTCTGTATACATGGGTGGCAATGTGAAGAAGCATGTACTTTAAGCAAGTTTTTATAAAATCAAAATAAATAGCAAGACGTATGGTTAAGAATGTGGTGTGGTTGCAGGGACACCGCAAAATGAAAGAATGCAAACTCCTGCTGCACTAACCAGCCTATATTTTCTTATTATTATTTTGTGCTTACGGTGGGGAGATCATATTTAGCTTCTTCATGCTACTTTCTGTACTTGATATCTAAAGAAGAAATACAGAGGCCCAAACAGTAATGTATAAATAGTAGATACATACAGAACTATGTTCCCTAATTTATACAAGACAGCATTTGAGACAGAAACATATCATAATTGCAGAATGGGCAAAGTAAACAATTTCATCTTTGTAGTGTAGTATATTAGAAGTATGTGAATGAGACAATTGGATCTGTGCAGTCCGTCGAGTCCTAATTCATCACGGACAGTTTCTTCAATAATCCCAAATTCGTCCAGAGGCTGTGCAATATTTCAAACAGTTATAATAACTAATTATATTAATTATCCCTGCATGGAGGGTGTGTGTTTGTGTGTAGTGGATGGCCTTTCCCTTCCTTGCCCCACTCCCACTTACACATACACTTCACCAGGGCTGCTAAGTTATCACGCCATAACCTTTTGAACATTGATGGGATGGAGCAGTACATTTGTCACCAGCATACAAACAGATTTACATAAAAAAAAAAGAATTCGATGGAGGCCAGACTTTGGAACATTGACAAATGTAAACAGGCCAAAGGAGGGAAAAAACAGCATATAGGTGGAGGGTAATGGTTACGCTCCAGGTGAGGGCAATGTAACATAATTTAGGTAACAAAGATGGGGAGTGGAGAGAAATTGGAACTTATAAGGGAAGAGTAGCTAAGATAAACTGATAGAGACAGAGTACAGAATGAATCCTCCTTATTTATATATTTATTTATTTCATTCATTCTGTTAACTGTGATTGTCAGACTGGGCCAAGTACACTCCTTTTCATCTGAGTCCAGAAAAGAAATGCCTCAGATACATTTTAAATTAAATTAAGCAGTAAATTATAGTTAGATGAAAAAGGATTGATACAAACATCATATGAGTTATTAATGTTATAACAAATAATTATTGTTACATATTATAACATAATTATTATAGATACTTATGAGAGAGCATATAAGTGAGGGGTGATTAAATAATTTAGGCAGTAAATCTTCAGGAATTTGAGAAAAGGATAGAGGGAGGGAAGTATTTCAGAGCTAAAAATTGAGAGAGGAGGTAGAATGGTAAGTAAGCAATAATGCCCAACAGGGTGTGTGGTAGTGTGTAATTAATGCCCACCCAGGGGAGTGATGAGGCCTGACATCGCAGGCAGAGGGCCTCTGCACCCCTGGAAAGGCATTAATTACACATTAACACATACTCTGGATGGCATTGTTGCACTTGGAGAATGCACTCAGTAAAATTGTTGTGCTTTACTTTCCTATTTTTCTAAGTACTATATTATTTTTTTTGTATATTTTTGATGTAAGAAGTTCCTCTGCCTAATGTTTCAGACTTTCTGTAGTATATGTTAATGGTGTTGGGGGAAGCATATATACAAAATATATAAGAAAATACTATAGCATTTAAAAAACAAATAAGTAAAACACAACAATTTTACACAGACCATTTTCTCTCTCTCATACACAGTCACTTCTGCTTTCATACATGCATTCACTCACAGAAGATCACTCTCTCTCGATCTCACTCACGCACACACACACACACACACACACACACACACACACACACACACACACACACACACACACACACACACACACACATTTCTTTCTGTTTTTTTTTTTTTTTTTTACACTCACTAAACAGCAAAAGTGCTGCTTTGTGAGTGCAAAAGTAATGGTGGCAGTCTGAGCTCCATGGCAGCTTGATATGCTGTCTTGAAGTGACAGGCTCATTTTTCACCAGGCATTACTTGTACATTAATATCCTGCTGGAGAACGCTCATTCTCCAATCAAGGTATTGATCTACAGTTTCCCCATTCTCTAATGGTGATTAAGAGTTGATAAGGAAGTTATAAAGAGAGGGATTAACTTTGAAGAATATACGTGAGTAGAGAGAGTGTGCAGCACTGTTGCTGAAAGGCATAGATGAAAGTGTAGTGAGAAGGATAAGCACGGAGGAGAGCTGAGACAGTACTGTAAAGGTAACATCAGCCTGGTGAGCAGGATCCTAGAATTGTGCAGATAAGCTTTTATGCTGATTATGAAAGTATTAAAGGATGCTGTTTGTCTTAGAGTTGGAGGGCATAAAAATTCCACTTCTTAGATATATAGCTTGAGTATAGGGACTCACACTGTTCTACAACAGGAGTCAGAGAGGAATTTCCTGTTTTCTCCAAAGGGTTTTTTCAGGTTTTTGCTTTTTCCAACAGGTATTTGAGTAGGTTAGGGTATTGCAGCCATGTGACCTGGCAGATGGGCAGTTTTGGAAGAATACATTTGTAGGGGGCCTGATGGGGGTCGACACAGACTTGAACAGCTTGACCCTTTTCAGTCTGGCATGCCATAGACAACACTGGTAGCTTGGGACCTGGATATAGGAGCAGAATCATTCACTCCTTTGGGTAACAGGCAGGTTGGGGGGAGTCAAGGCCTGGGACCCACAGTTGATTGCTTTATCATTTGCAGTTATTTGTGTGTGATTTCTTCATTTCTTGGTGTTATTTCCTAATTTTCATGAGATGATTGTTGTATTGACATATCTGGTTTGCTTCCAAGTCTTGCCCTTTGTACAGATCTGGTGTGTTTCACTGACATTGATTAGTCATCATTTATTTTATTGGCTTTAAACTGGTACTTAATAATAGACCTAATAAATACATTCACTGTGGCCATTTTATTCCAATGTAAGTATGAGTGTTTGTGCATAAGTGCATGCATAAGTGAGGGTGTGTGTGTGTGTGTGTGTGTGTGTGTGTGTGTGTGTGTGTGTGTGTGTGTGTGTGTGTGTGTGTGAGTGTGTATATATGTGATTTAGTTAAGCATGAGCATATTTATTTTCATTCAAAGTCAAATGGCCAGATTGAGTGGAAGAAGAAAATGCCCAGTATGAAATAAGAAATGTGGTCAGTACAGCAGTTCATTAAAAGGCAGCAAGAGGACTGAGGAAAGGAATGAAAGTAAAAAGTCATGGGGCACAATCAAAATAAGCAGAGAAAGACAGTGAATCTCAATATGGAGATGAGATAAACATTTATAGATAGTATGTTTGGTCTAGTTAAAAGAAGCTATGTGAGCTGTATTCTTCTAGCAACTGTCAGGGTATTTATTATTATGAAAACTATCGCTTTATATTTTGCTGTAATGCTCATGGCTTTTGATGAAGTTTCTAGAGAGAAGCTCTGAGGAAAGCAAACAAGTCTAACTAGTTAGTTTGTTTAACCATCTGAAGTAGTCATCAGGATTCCATTAGGACTATAACATTTCAGATTGGCACTTCACTGTGGTGAAACTGAATGATTCAAGTGACACAGACCCACGTACATGATTGTGTGCATATATGTTTTGTAGGGTCTGTTGGTTTGGTTGACAGACAGTTCAGTCAACATCTGTTTAATTGACAGCATTTGGCTGATTACACAGATGGTCGACAGATGTGTGAGACTGACAACCTCTGTGCATACCTCTCAACTTGGAAACAGCAAAAACCTAGATAAAGACCCATGAAAAGTAGGTGCAACATATATGGCAAAATTAGAATAAATTGACACATTTAAAAATGTACACAGATGCTTTGTGTATTTATTACAGAATCCTTCCTTGAAAAATTGCATTTTAATGTTGGTGTCCCACAATTCCACTGGAGTAGTTGGGGTTATATAATTGTATATGCAAATTTTATGATAATCAGTGTTCAGATTTTTGGCCAGTTGTACCTACTTTTCATGGGCCTTTGTCCAGATTTTTGATATTTCCAGGTTGACAGGTATGTCAGCAGATCTGAATCGAGACTATGCTGTCTAGGCTGATAGTACAGTTGAAAAGTGCATAAAATATGCAGTCACAACACAAAGTTTGCTGTTAGTGCAACTTAAATATTTAAGTAGAATTGAATTATTCATCATGACATTATACAATTTATTGTAAATTCTGATATCATGAGTACTTTTATGCACTGTGGCAAAAATGTCTTCCTGTTATTGTATGCATGTCCCCTTTTAGACCATTTGCAATTACATGAAATACTGATTTTGTTTAACCTAAGTGCTACTTGTGATGTTGAAAACGGATGTGAAAAGGATGACTGTGTAATGCTAATGGTATAAGATATTTGTTTCTTGCCACATGTATCTATTCAGTATGCTACTTTACAATACAATGTAATGTTTTCCTTATTAGTTTTTTTTTTTTAGTTTTTATGCCTTTTGCATTTGTGCTCTAATTGGCAGTGCACAAACATGCTTAACTTCCAAAGGGACAAACGTAAAAAGTTTAATTTGGGTCATCTTCTGCAGGATAAATGAGCATGACACTGGTGTTAGATTCTGGATAGTGCAAGGTATAAGTGCAGTGATCTTAGACAACAAACACAGGTGATGCAGGTTTGAATCTGGTTTACAGGTTCTTTTTATAGAATGGGGACAGAATACCTTTTGTCACATACATTTGGATTCAGAATATAACAATAAATGCAAGTGAGAGTCATAATTATGCTTATTACAATAAATGTATCATTAATGCTTGCTATGGAAGCTCAATATAACGTGTGTAATTTATGTTAAACATGACAATGATGATGTAATGTAGAATGCACATGCATAGGTATGATGTACACAGTATTTTTTTATAATTTTTATGCGTTATCACATATCATCGGCACGTGTTTAAGGTGTGTCTATATCACATTATCGAAATTCCAAAATATCGAACACCATAAGCTCGACCTTGGAATCTTGAAATGTGATATACTCGAACGCTCAGAACAGCAAATTTTTTCCAATGGAAAAAATGTGCTGTTCCGAGAACACACACACACACACACACACACACACACACACACACACACACACACACACACACACACACACACAGCACAAGCACACCAAAATACATAATCCACACATACACACTTCACAAAACACTACACTAAACCTTACATACAGTACTAGCTATCCACTTACCTTAACCCAAGCCTAACCCTAAGGTCCCTAATGCACACTCACCTTACCTGCTCCCTAACCCTAAGGTCCCTAACTAATGCACACTCACCTTACCCGCTCCCTAACCCTAAGGTCCCTAACTAATGCACACTCACCTTACCCACTCCCTAACCCTAAGGTCCCTAACTATCGCACACTCACCTTACCCGCTCCCTAACCCTAAGGTCCCTAACTATCACACACTGACCTTACCTCGGTCCGTTCGCACACTTACCTCAACCTGGTCCGTCACCTTTGCACCACAGTTGAGGAATGGCCCACCAAATACTTTCCCTAGGAAAATATTCAGTGTTCTGCAGCTTTGCTATTTCAAGCTTTCGCTGAATAGGAGTCGATATTAGAACATTCAATGTTTTAATATAGACCCATTTAAGGCAGTATATCTTGTGAAGTATGTATGTAACATAACACACCATGTATTCCTCAGATCATGCAACTGTATGCATATGACATACATTTACAAACAAAGACTGCCTTCTACATAGAAATATTAACACCGCTGGGATTCCACCTGTGTCACTGCTGGACAGTGACTTTGGGTACTGACTTGTCTAAACATGGGCTAAACTCTTGGCTAGGCTTATAAGGGACTCAGAGCCAATAGCCTAGTAATGTCCTATGAGCCTATGAGTCCCATGACTAACTAAAGTAACAGACATACAGATATCTCTGAAGTATATTGCCAGTCATTGTTACATTACTATAGCTGTAATTACCAAGTTAAAAAAGTAAGTACTACATAGGTACTGACTATTAATTAGAACAATTTAACATTTTATCCCTTTTTTCTCATGGATTCAATTTCTGGATGGTACTACTTACTCTTACCAATGTGTAACTCCCAACAGGCCAATATGTCACAAAATACCATTTTTTTCTGACCAACCATGATCACAATAAACACCATAAAACGTTTCATTGTTTAACACTGGAATATGTGCCAATGGTTTCAGCACCACACACGGCCAAATCTCACTGCCATTTTTCACACCTTCTGTGCTACTTGATGTAATCAGTGTCAATATGTCTGCCAAACCATTGCTGTGCTTTCACTAACAGAAATGGAGATGGCAAGGCTGTGCATCTTTGTGCACATGCTGTTACATATGCGATCTGAAATGGGCAAAGTTTGAGACATATTTCTAACTTGACTGCTGCAGACATGTCTGGTGATGGTAGGGATGGCATTCCATTTTAAGCACAAAGGAGGGGAGTTGAGGTGTTCAGGATTTTTGTTGCACTTCTTGTGAAGCACTAAAGCTAGAGGCTGCTGCAGGGGGGTTATAACTTGCCTCAGAATAAGGTTGAGGCTTGGCCAAGGCTCTCTTTCATGTGACTGGCATTCTATGCACTGGAGAGCAATTTAGTCACCACTACAGGACATAAAGGGGTTTAAGTGGGTCATCCTGAGCTGATGCGAGGATAAAGTTAAGACTGGGATCACCCCACAGTTCTGTAAGTATCCTGAGTCATCACCTGTCTGTGTTATGGCATTAATTAAAACAGCAAACAGTTATTCATATGCTTTCATTTTTCTTTTCTGTACTGTACAGCTGCAGCAGTGATAGCAGAAAACTGTTATGCACACCAGGATGGACAAACTCACTTAAGGCAGGCACAGGGTAAGTATGCATCAAATTTGAATGCAAGGCAGAGACACATTTTCAGTCCATCACTGTATATCATCTTAAGTAGGCATACCTTAATTTTTATATCAAGCATGCATGCCTGCAGCAATATTTATTGGTTATTGCATTTAAGCAATAAGTACATCAGCTTAATCGCTTGTAGGTTCCATAACCAGAAACACACACGATATTTTTTTCAGGATAATACTAATAAGATAGTAATTACAATAATGCATAATATTAACAACGTGTTAGCAAATGCAGTTATTAACTTTGAAAGCAGATATCTGATATGACATAGTAGAATAAGTGATTCCATTAGTCATTTCATACCATTGTGATTGATTAATTTTATGACAGATTAATGCCTCCCTTCATATGCGGATGTTGACAAGCTGTACTTATTTATTTCTAATAATGGTTTATGTATTGAAATAATAAAGTAATGTGACATGCCATTGATCTAATTTTCTCTTGTTGGTCTCCCTCACCCTATTTCTCTCTAATTTTTGTTGTTGTTATTCATATATACATTTTGTTTTGGATACAATGTTGCTACAACCATAATAACCATCAGCACAGGGAGCTAGACTGACCACAGGGGTTTGGCCCACCATCCCTCCACAGATTGCTGCAGTGGCACAAGCACAGGCAATACAGACCCCCTGCACTTCTGGGTCATGACCTGTCAGCTTTGCCTCCACAACTGCTGCCTTAGCTGCACCACACACATCAAGTAGCTCTATCCCTGGGGCTGGTTCAGTAGTACCCACAGGGAGTAGTGACAACGGAAATGGCAGTGATGTCATCCATCAGGAGATGACAGCGCTAGTGCAGGGCATAACAGAAATGGGCATTGCTACTCAGATTGGCAGGGTTGGAAAGGTTCTGCATCATATTGCCAAAATGATGTCACATCTGGTACTTTCTCAGGCAACACAGGAGATAGTGTTGACAGTTCTGAAGGTGAGGACTAATGTCTCACTGTTCTCAACCTGAACATGGATGTGCCTCCAAGGTCCCTTTCGTATACTCAGTAATAGAGATCACCCATACTTCTGTGTCCATCACCATACCTGTCTGTCTTGTATGTCCTAAATGAAAACACCTGCTACGTAACCTGCACTACCTAAATGACACTGTCATTCCTAATCCCCATACCCATCATTCCTCTCTCTCTCTCTAAAAAAAAATGGATTCAGTCATGTTGGCTATACAACATTATTCTGTTGTTGTCACCCATGCTTAGTGTGGTGACTCTCAAATGTCATGAAATTATATGTACAATATTACATTTATTTTCCTAAGCAATGGATAGCTATGGTGCCTTCCCAACACCCTTTTACAAATTCCTGTAATTTTTTTATGTGTCCTACCTTCTAGCTGCCCCCCCCTCCATTTTCACCACCATCCCATCAACCCCCTTTTCACACATTTAATCTGGTCAAAAAATAGAATGTAGCCAGAAATGGCCCATCGAAAAGTCTTTACTGTTTGCTTCAGCATTTTTGTGGAGATTATCATTCCACACCAATCCTGAGTTATGGTGAATAACATTTAACTTCCCATGCCAAAAGCTGAAAATTTTAATTTCAAATGCACTAGCAATGTTCATTTCAAGGAAATGTGCTTAAATCCACTGTAGTAAAGGAATACATAGTAAAGTAGAGTAAAAGCAAACTCAATCAAGCCTATGACACCTTTTTATGTACTTCCAGTTAACACCCATAGCTCCTTATGGCATCCAGACTTTTCTTGGGTCTGACTTTTTAGCTAAGTGTTTTACCAGCTTGTAACAGCCAGGAATAGAAAGGGCAAGTATTAATAAAACAACACTAAAACTGTTAATCTAGGATGTCCTGCTGTAGAAAAGCCTTGATTATCTTATACCTTTTAAATTGATTTTTTAGAAAATTCTCTAGAATGCAGGGATGTGTGTAGGCAGTAAGAGATGCAACATTCCATACGCGTCTATATCACATTATCACAAGTTAATTTAATCGAATCACTAATACTCGGCACCAAAATGTCTTTCTAATAAAAAAACAAAAGCTTATTTAGTTGAAAAAATAGTCATCGAAACGTTATATTTGGCCCTTTTAAAGTGCTGGCGTATTCTATGTCACATCCGGTATTCCTGAGTTTTAATAAGAAAGGAATAATACATTAAGCATATATAGATAAAATGTATGTTGAAGTGGAAATAATAAAATAATAAGTATTAGTACCTAGTGTGCTAATGGAAAGGGAAATAAAACATGTTACCGGAAGTAAAATGTAAATCTTCATAAATTATAAAACTAAACGAATAGTTTCTTACGTTACACCGTATAGGCATTCTAGCCATGGGTGAAACTTCGCAATCTGCTCCAGGCGTAATTGATAACAAATATGGTGCACTTACATCACAAAAGCACAAATGAATGTTACATGTAGATGGCTATGTGTATAATCTAGAAAGAACTGTGAAGAGTAAGAACTGTTGGTGTTGTAGGTTAAAGATAGTGTCAAAATGTAAAGGCAGAGCTATAAGTGTTACTGTAGTTGATGGTGAAAGAGTTATTAAAGTCGGTTCCGCACCATCATGCACCTGATCCAACTGAAGTAGAACGATACATAGCGTGTCAGCAGTTGAAAGAAACCACACAGCTATGTAGGATCACAGCCTATTTACTTGTTGATGATATTATTGCAAGCACATCTAGAGAAAGTAGTGCACATCTACCTTCACATAGGTCTATGCTCCAACAGGTTAATAGAGTTAGACGTAAGAAGATGTTGACATATCCTCTAGTCCAAACAAGTTTAAGTGCAGTGGATACAACTACATACTGTTTGAAGGAAGGCAAATTCATACAACATCGTATGGTAGACATTCACAGCAACACACATGTATTGGTGTTCACTACTCAAGAAAATCTGCTGGATTTATGTAACAGTATCATTTGGTACATGGATGGCATATTTCTTACCAAAGCTCGATTATGTAGGCAGTTATACACAATACATGGTTTTGTATCATGTGGTGAGACTAGGAAGTGTTTACCTCTGGTTTACTGTCTAATGACTAAAAAGTCATATAAAGCATATAACTATCTGTGGGAATGTTTATTTACATTGGTGAGTTATTTTGATATGCAGTTATCTGTTAAGTTTATCCTAACAGATTTTGAAATGGCATGTATTTAAAGTGTAAAACATAACTTTACTGATGTTACTCACAAAGGTTGTTTATTTCACTTTGCCCAGGCTATATGGCGTAAAGTGCAAAGTTTAGGACTAGCTTCTCTTTACGGACAATCCTGTTCCTTTCAGTTGTCAGTTAAAAGGTTAGTTGCGTTAGCCTTTCTAGAGGTAAGTGATGTAATCAGTGCATTTCAAAGTTTAAGTAAAACTTTTCCAATTGAAGGGAAAGAATTGCTAACGTATTTCAGTGAAGTCTATGTGTTAGGGCGACCACGAAAGGTACAAACTAGAGCTACATCAGTTTCACAATTCCCACCAATATTTCCCATTGAGTTTTGAAACGTTTCTACATTGAATGCTTTGTTTTTGCCAAGGACACAAAACTATGCTGAGGGTTAGCACAGACAAATTTGTTGTCTGTTAGGTAAACGTACTCGTGATATACAGGCTGTACTCAACATTTTAGTACGTGAGCAGAATAGAGTCAATGAAATAAGATTGCAACTCAGGGCAGGTTCAGCTGTGTCACCTAAGAAGCGTAGGACACTGGAGAAACAGTGCAGAATGCAATCGGTAATAAGTAAAAGGTCTGAATACAGTTGTGAAGAGTTCCTGACAGCTGTAGCTATGCTCTTGAAGGTGTAGGATAGTTTACTTACTCCCTCATGTACCATTAGTTTTGCACAATACATGTTATAAGTATTATTTCAGTTTCATGATCTTTTGCAAGCACCTTTGTACATGAAATACTTGTACATTCATGATATGTGATTTATATTTGATTATTTCATCTATATTATACAATTCACGTTATATATCTACATTCACAAGTTTCTTTGCAGTACAATGTACTGTTCACATTCATGGAAGCAGTGATTGTGAAGGGGCCAACTATACATTTTTGATATTTTGTGTTTTGACGAATTTAGCTTTCATTTTTTTTTTTATTAGAACGACATTTTGGTGCCGAGTATTAGTGATTCGATTAAATTAACTTGCAATAATGTGATATAGACGCTTCCATACCACAAAGGTGTTAATGAGTTAAAACAGTTACTTTAACAGTTTTTAGGCTGCTGGATGCAATGGACTACAAGTTCCTATATTGTGTTCTGAGATAATTCTCCTGTTTGTAGAATGATGTTTTTGCATATTGTCATGGGTTCAATTATAGCTGTATGTCAAATTATTATTTCATGACATTTTATATTCCTGTCTGTATTTAGCTCCACTTATAGCATTTCATTAACATGCCATTTAAATAGTGAAGCAAGAAAGCTTTTGCAAAAATATTCCATCCCCCAACTGGGAGACTTAAAAAAAGCACATAGGTAGACTAAAAAGGTTTTATTTCTGAACTGACACCCCAACTTACAAAAAACTCTTCAGTGGTTAAAATTATGCAAGTCTTTTTGAGTTTATATAGTATCTACTTCATGATTAATTAGTCATTTTAACATTTAACCAATTAAATAATTTTAAAGGAATGTTTTCAATTAGTTAATTTAAAAAGAACTTTCATGGCTGTTCTATATTTAAACCAAGAGGCTTTAGCATTTTCAGTTGTAAAATGTGCATTACTTCAAGCTTATCGAAAACAGAATAAACATACTTTTCAGTCTAAGACATTTTATGGGAAACATTTTTCACCACAAAATATTTTAAAACTGGAGTATTACCCTCATGATTTTTCAACAAATGGTTTGTATCTCACTTATCATTTTTTTTATTTTGACAATATGACAGTGGTGAAAGTGTGTGTGTGTGTGTGTGTGTGTGTGTGTGTGTGTGTGTGTGGTTCTTGCACCAGGTAAGTAAAGCTTCAACAGCAGATATTTTGTGCCCACTTCCACTCAGGAGAGAAACTTAACTTTGGACAAAGGTCCCTCACCACATTACCCCATTTTTATCAAAAGCATCTTATCTGCAACACACTGTTGAGGTCATCATGCCAAATGTGCACTGTCTCCCTACAGGTCAGACTTTTCCTCTGGTTCTTGCAGCTAATCCTGTGTTTTATAGATTGTATAATAAGTGAGGTAGGGGGTATGAATCCAGCAGTGGTTAGCTTGTGTGAATGTGCGTGTACTATCATGTACAATTGGCTCCATGACTACACCCCTTATTTAACGTTCCACTTAGGAGACAGATATCACTGGCAGAGAATGAGTCTATAAATTGCTATTTGGTTGCATCATGTTATCAAAAATTAACTGCATCATAGTTGTAGTAAGGCATGTGTTCAAATCTGTCATTATCCACACATTGTATATAATTGCCATAATGCCATTCTCCCATCACAGTGATGACTGCATTACACATCACATGTGTTTGGGTATACATAGCAGCAGGCAATGTTGTGTGCAAAATAGACTTATGGCAATATCCTTTTAAAGAAATTACAGGCAGACATACCCCTTGTAGCAATAACATGATGTTATGCCTTCAAACACCAAAATATCACAGAATTGCACTGTGACTTGATCACTCTTCACAACATCATCTAGCTTCTGTTGTGACATAGTCAGCTATTCAAAACCCACATTGAGTGACTGTAAGCATTGTTTGTCCTTATGGCATTATGCTTTTATAACATCCACAACAGTTATAATGTGTACACTTACAGTGGGAGAAGGTTACCCCATCCCTTTTATCATATACAAATTGTTTGGAACACAATCATATGCTGTGATAACGTCACATAGGTAGAGTCTCACAGCTGTATTAAGGCTTCTATTGTGCATATGATTTATACACGCCATTAGTCAGTGGGCTTACTGTAGCTTGCTGTTCAATTGCAATAGCTTGCTGTTGATTTCCAACAAAGGGCGACATTATATGAATGTACTGATATTACGCAAACAACACCGCATGAAGTTATTATTCTCACATTTTACTTTGTAAAAATAAATATAAAGTCATTTTGTAACTTCTTGCCAGTGAAACAGTTGTTCTGTGAATGTCGTGGTGTGACTGCTCCTGTGGTACATTGTGTCTGTGTCTTTCGGCTTTTCCCTGTTATGGGTCGCCACAGTGGAACTCCGGTCCGCTAATGATTGGCAGTAGGTTTTTACGTGCCGAGTTGCCAGCCCTGATGCACAACCTTCAATGAAGGTACGCCCCTTCACGCATGTCTCCACACAGAAGACGGTCTAGCTGAGAATTGAACAGGACAACGTCTTACTGTGAGGCGACGACAATGCTACCGCAGCACCACCACTGTCTCCTGTGGCACATGCATTGCGTAATAATGTGTACAGCATATCTACACAGATAGAGTGTGGTTCAGTTCTGGGACAATGTTGTTGTTCAAAACTTGAGGAACAGCATCCTTTTCCAAGAAACTTTGATATTACAGTGCTCACAGTTGTGTGAATATTAACATAGCTATCGCCCTGTCGTCATTCTTGCAAAATCATATTATAGAAATTATCCTGTAATGTCCTTTACTGCTTCACACATTAATTTCATTTCTTTGTGACAAGATCCATTGCTAAGTCATTGGTAGATGTAGTGAATGCCCAGCTCTGTAGAGTGTGTGTCATGATATGCAGGGGTATGAGTATGGCAACATATCCGACATCCGACAGATAACTGTTTCAGACAGGAGTGGTTTAGGCTAGGAAAGTATTTATGGTACAGTCAGAGGGCCTCATTTTAAAGGCATCACCTTCCAAGTTAGAGGATCCGTACCAGTCACAATAAGGAAATGCTGTAAGTCCCCTCAACTGTGTTTGTCATGACAGACAAAATATGCCTATTTCTGTGGCATCACAGATTGATACACATCTTTCAGAAATCTGTCCTCACATGTATTCATGTCTGGCAAAATGCAACTCTTGAGTATATCATCAATTGTTTTCTGGCATTACTTATTTTACAAATAAGAAAGCACTGTATTGCGTATCTTTCTCCGAAACATTTATGTATTATTGTAATTGTTGTCTTCACACTGTACAGCTTTATAGACATGAGGACTTAACATAGCATTTCTTACTGTATGACATGATCTAGGATCATCACAAGGTGTGATTGAGCCAGTGTTAAGACACTTTCTTGTGTGATTTCATTGTTTACATGCTGATATGGTAATGGTCACTGTAATTTCTTGTGAGAATGCCCAGAGTAATCAAGTAGTAGATGTGCTCCATTTACGAAAGGAGACCGTGAACTAATGAAATATCATCAGATCTGTGTTTTCATTTCTCACTTGTGCATTTTGCATGTTATTATATCAATTTTTACAGTGTACACAAATGTAAAACACATGCTTGTCTAATACATGTTTCAAGGTAATATACCCCTTGCTCTTTCTATGCTTGCTAGATGACAACAAATTACAAAACATGTCCCTTTCTGATGTGCATGACACAACAGCTGTAGGGCTCACTTCTTTGTTTATATATGATGAAGCGGAGAATATAAAACTACTGTCAGTTATAACGCATAGATTCCCTGTATATACATGTCATAGTCAATAACTGCAGTCTATGTGAATAGCTTCTACTGTATTTACTATCCTTGCTGTTATTTCAACTCAGCATGTTAACAATAATAACATATTTATTCCCCTTTGTTACAGTGTTGATCTGTGGCCCTTTCACATCCTTTGTTAGCATGTCCATTTTTAGTATTGTGCATGGATCAAGGATTGTGAACAGGATTAATTATCATTATTACATCAGTATGGAAGTATTTATATTTAAAATGTTTCTTAGTGACATAATTTCATTTGACTGCCATTAAATGTGTACATTTTCTCCATTTACTGTCCTGTATTACTTATGTCTGCACTATTAACAATGTATTCTCTGTCCATTTCTCCCCATTTAATGTCCTCTGCAACTTAATTCTTGTAATCAACTTGCTTTTTCTCCATATAAGCTATCCACACATTCTCACATAATAGGTTTGCTTACAGCCAAGCCATTCAGTTTACATTTTGTGCTCACGCTTCTCTGCGCTGATTCATGGCCATCAATACTGCTGCTGGCAATACAACTGCTGGCACTTGTCAATGTGTAAAAGGAACGAGTAACTTGCATATTCCATGAATGCTGTTGCTCATTGCACTAACGATCTGAAATTGTGTGGGCTTCGTGTGAAGCCTGCGTGATTGTTAATGAATCCCAGAGCAAGTCATGTCTGCATTTATGTAGTTTCTTTTCCTTAAGCACAAGACTGTATTCCCTGTGTTGCCTTTGCCTGTACTCTACCTAATATTAATTTCTACTCCAAGTTCTTATGTTTTCCTGAAGTCGCTCTTTCAGCATATGTTATATTAATCAGAAAAGTTGTGTTACTGGCATAAACACTCAAAATATTCTACATAAATCAGTTTGTACTACATGCAACAAACTCTTAGTGTGTGCCTTATAATTTGCATTTGTAGGCAGGATGGACATCCTGGCAAAATGGATTGTAGGTCTAATGGGGTGGAAATACTAGTTTATGAGCCGAAATAAAGGTGGAAAGAAGATGCAGTGTTTCAATGCATTGTTATATTGTGCAATAGTTACATACATAATTACACTATTCTGTTGTCTGCTTTAGCTTAATCTCAGCATTTAAGTAGCTA